>NW_027458054.1:0-177500 GCF_050624435.1 Tenrec ecaudatus
GCCTAATCCTAACCCCAAATCTGATGTGAACATGCAGCTCCCCCTACAACTAACCTTACTCCTAACCGTCACCCTTCGCCTGAACCTAACTTAACTCTATCCATCACCTTCAATCCAAGCCTCCATATCACCGTTAATGTAATCCAATCCCTTAAACTAGACAGAGAGCTAAACTTATCCACAACCAAAACGGATGTAACACACAAGCCGCAAGCCTGACCCCAACTCTTAACCTCGCACACTTTCTAACCCTCACACAAATATTAACCCTAACCCATACCTAAACAGTCAAGTTTACCATAAGCCTAAATGAGACAATAGGTTCTTTCATCCTTAAGCACTCTTACCTAAAACCTCACACTCACCCTACATTTCATCCACAACCTTACCATAACCCGAATCCTCACGCAGCCGTAACTCTAACCTGAACTCGAACACTGTCTCTAAACATGCCCACATGCCTGTACCTATGCCCGTTTAAAGTTAACCCTAAACCAAAATCTTCGGTCCCACTATTTTGCAGCATTTTAAAGAAGTACACTGGGAAAGCTTTTTCTGCAAGGAAGAAACTGCAGGCGGCGTGGCTGAAATGAGAATATCATGCTGCACGAGCTCTTTGCCCTCAGATGTAGAAGTGTCATCATTGGGCTTTATAGAGAAACGGGACTTTAATAAGTGATCATCAACCTCTGTGAATTCCCTTTGTTCTAGACGCCTGAAATAAAGAGTTGTCCTGAGTCACATAAACCTCCACCGAGTGGTCTTAATGTGGCGCGGGAACATGCCGATATAAGAGAATTCCGAAGAAGGCTGAACGTCCACAATTGAATGGTCATTGCCAGAAGTGAAGTGGCAGCCGGATCAGACTGGGAAACTTAAGCTTCCATTAGACAATGAAGATGTGAGAATCTGGTACGTCCACAATTCACGGTTTCCTTAGATCCATGAAATTCCTTGTTGAATTTCAGTCAGAAAATGAAAACTCCGGAGCCTCTGTTCAGCAGGCCCGGGTTTAGCTCCCAGAGGCACACTGGTGCTCCTCTAGAATCTGGATAAAAATCGTTTTCACGGGAATAAGGAATCTTGATCAAGCCAGGTGGGTCTTGACAAACGAAATTGCTGCTTGTGCTGGCTATACTGACAAGCACCCACCTGTGCTAGTCCATGGCTTATTCAGCACAGGAATCTGCATCAATTGAGCCAAGACAAAGGAAAGCTCAGGGAGGCAGCACCCGTTTAGAAAAGCATTTGTACTTTGAAGAGGAGGCCAATGATGTGAAAAGACATACCCATGGCAAATAGTTTTCATCATGGGCAGAATTTCACGGAGCAATATTGCTGGGAGAGAAAAGGCACCACCTGAGTGAGCCATGCTCAACAAAACTACCTAGGGCAGGAGCCCGGTTGCCCCCAGGCACTAGGCGTGTCAGGCCTCAGCATTGTAAGGAGAGTTCACTGAAGTCCCTGAGTGAAGTTTTCTCCGCTGTCCTACGTCTACGTTCCTAAAATTTACTCTGTGGTTTCTGATGATCCTGGGTTATGAACGGCCACCATTCACCGTTCTCCTTACACTCGTGCGTCTCCATCGACCTTAAAAGAAAGGGAGGACATGCAACTGCTGGCTGGTAAATTCAGCAAAGTTTGTCTCAACACAAGAGACAGCTCTGTGGTGACCCGTCTTCCATGGTAAAACATTTCCTAGCGAATAAGGTATCTTCCCATCGCAATGACAATACGAGAGAATTGCCACCGATGGATTTGCCGCTGTGCCTACAAACATCATCTTGAGGCCATACAGTAGTGAAGCACGGGAACCCAGGCGCTTCACCCTTTACCCTAGACCAGTGAAACTCAGAGAAGCACTATAGACCTGTGAGACATGACGTTGCTGGAAGCATCAGTGTACAGAGGCATGGGAACCTCGAAGGAGCTTCTTCCGTGTGAATAAAACGCAGGCTGAACTTCATAGCAGGTTCCAGATTCTCAGGAATTCCACGGGCTGTATTGCTCAGAGCTAGAACCCACTGCTTGGGGCACACTTGAACTGAAAAATCTTGCTGGACTCACGGCTTTCCCAAAGACCCAAGATTCTCAAAGAACGAGCGTAAGGTTGACGGAAAAAAAACTGCCGGTGGCGCCTTTTTGCCTTGAAACCGGCAAGAAGCAAGATTTTCCTTAAACCATGAATCTCAGAAACATTGTGATCGTGAAGGAAAACCAGGGAGAGCAGATGTACTTCCAATAATCCAACACTTAAATGAAACCTCAAACCTAAATCCTATCCTAAAACCAACCCTAATCCTAACCCTAACCTAGGTCAAAACCTAGCCCTAGGTCTAAACCTAAAAAGAGGTGTAACCCTAAGCCTAGGTCTAATTCTGTATACTCCTAAACTTAAACTGAACCCTAACCTAAGGCTCACCCTAAACCAAGCCCTAACCCTAACCATATGTCTACCCTAAGGCTAAGCCTAATCCTAACCCCAAATCTGATGTGAACATGCAGCTCCCCCTACAACTAACCTTACTCCTAACCGTCACCCTTCGCCTGAACCTAACTTAACTCTATCCATCACCTTCAATTCAAGCCTCCATATCACCGTTAATGTAATCCAATCCCTTAAACTAGACAGAGAGCTAAACTTATCCACAACCAAAACGGATGTAACACACAAGCCGCAAGCCTGACCCTAACTCTTAACCTCGCACACTTTCTAACCCTCACACAAATATTAACCCTAACCCATACCTAAACAGTCAAGTTTACCATAGGCCTAAATGAGACAATAGGTTCTTTCATCCTTAAGCACTCTTACCTAAAACCTCACACTCACCCTACATTTCATCCACAACCTTACCATAACCCGAATCCTCACGCAGCCGTAACTCTAACCTGAACTCGAACACTGTCTCTAAACATGCCCACATGCCTGTACCTATGCCCGTTTAAAGTTAACCCTAAACCAAAATCTTCGGTCCCACTATTTTGCAGCATTTTAAAGAAGTACACTGGGAAAGCTTTTTCTGCAAGGAAGAAACTGCAGGCGGCGTGGCTGAAATGAGAATATCATGCTGCACGAGCTCTTTGCCCTCAGATGTAGAAGTGTCATCATTGGGCTTTATAGAGAAACGGGACTTTAATAAGTGATCATCAACCTCTGTGAATTCCCTTTGTTCTAGACGCCTGAAATAAAGAGTTGTCCTGAGTCACATAAACCTCCACCGAGTGGTCTTAATGTGGCGCGGGAACATGCCGATATAAGAGAATTCCGAAGAAGGCTGAACGTCCACAATTGAATGGTCATTGCCAGAAGTGAAGTGGCAGCCGGATCAGACTGGGAAACTTAAGCTTCCATTAGACAATGAAGATGTGAGAATCTGGTACGTCCACAATTCACGGTTTCCTTAGATCCATGAAATTCCTTGTTGAATTTCAGTCAGAAAATGAAAACTCCGGAGCCTCTGTTCAGCAGGCCCGGGTTTAGCTCCCAGAGGCACACTGGTGCTCCTCTAGAATCTGGATAAAAATCGTTTTCACGGGAATAAGGAATCTTGATCAAGCCAGGTGGGTCTTGACAAACGAAATTGCTGCTTGTGCTGGCTATACTGACAAGCACCCACCTGTGCTAGTCCATGGCTTATTCAGCACAGGAATCTGCATCAATTGAGCCAAGACAAAGGAAAGCTCAGGGAGGCAGCACCCGTTTAGAAAAGCATTTGTACTTTGAAGAGGAGGCCAATGATGTGAAAAGACATACCCATGGCAAATAGTTTTCATCATGGGCAGAATTTCACGGAGCAATATTGCTGGGAGAGAAAAGGCACCACCTGAGTGAGCCATGCTCAACAAAACTACCTAGGGCAGGAGCCCGGTTGCCCCCAGGCACTAGGCGTGTCAGGCCTCAGCATTGTAAGGAGAGTTCACTGAAGTCCCTGAGTGAAGTTTTCTCCGCTGTCCTACGTCTACGTTCCTAAAATTTACTCTGTGGTTTCTGATGATCCTGGGTTATGAACGGCCACCATTCACCGTTCTCCTTACACTCGTGCGTCTCCATCGACCTTAAAAGAAAGGGAGGACATGCAACTGCTGGCAGGTAAATTCAGCAAAGTTTGTTTCAACACAAAAGAGACAGCTCTGTGGTGACCCGTCTTCCACGGTAAAACATTTAATTACAACTCTCTTTTATACACGTGTGTCTGTGGATTTCAACATTTCAGTGCACAGATTAGCACATTCCCATAGAGGAGTGAACCTCCCTTCCGTCATTTCTATAGGTATTTCTCCTTCCTATGGGCAGCTGGACAGTAATTTATCTGGGGAACGTCTTGTAAACCAGGACAATGGTGCTTCCCCAGCTTTCTGTGATGAAGGGCCAGGCCATTGGTTACCTTTATAAAAGTCTCCTGACACGTCCTAGTGATGTCTGTTTCTGGGACCATAGTGGCTTCCTCTTCCTCGGTTGGTCTTGTTGGTAGGTGCTGTCCAGTTGGTCTGCTTCAAAGCAACCCCAATGTACAGGACAAGGAAAGGCTTGCCAGTCCTGGGCCACCCTCATTTCTTTCTGATGTTTGAACCCATCGTTGCAGCTCCCGTGGCCATGCATCCTGCAAACGGCCTGGCTCTTTGTCACTGATCCTCCCCTTTAATCTGACCAAAAGTGTTCGTCATCTGGTCCTCTCTCTGACAAGGTTCTGCCTAGTTTTACTAGTCCTCCACTACCTGACAGTGTATCAATGATTAGCATAAGGTTTTCAGTGGTGTATTTTGTCATCCTCAGTGTGTCCTTATTGGGGGCTCTTACAACTCTTGTTACAATCCATACACCAATTGTATCTGACGTAGTCATACGTATATTGCCATCATTCTTTTCTAGACATTTACTTTCTATTGAGCCCTTGGGATCAGCTCCCCTTTTTTTCCTCCTCCCCCACTCGTGGTTCCTTGATAGATTATAGATTGTTATTATTTTCATATCTCACATCGACCATTGTCTCTTTTATCCTCAGCTTTCTGTTGCTCCTCTCCCTGCGAGGGGTGTGCGGTTATATGTCATTTGGTATCTCTATTCCCATTCCTGTTCCTGGGTTCCATGTGTTGTGAGTTTTATCTCTTGCTAATACCTATGCACTCTAGTCCAGAGTGGGAAGCGGCACTGGGGTGATGATAGTGGGCGGTGATGAGACCTCAAGGGGTCAGAGGCAGATTGTGTGATTCATTGGTGCGATCCATATCTCCTCAGGGGGGCCTCCACCCAGTGGGACACAGCATCTGGGAGGCTTGTGGCTTTCTCCTGAGACAGCATGGTGGCCAAGGGCCCAGGCATTGAGGGTGGGACTCTGGGCCTGGGGTGGCAGCACTTGCAGAAGCCACCCCCTCCCCCAGGCACCCACCTGGATATGGATGAGCACGTGAGACAGTTGGCTGTGAACTTTGAGGGTGGCCTCAGTGTCTCAGAGCAGGTGGGGTCTGGCCTGAGTCAGCTCCCACAGCTCCAACCAGGAAGCCCTGCCCCCAGGCGGGGGTCAGCAGTTATCCCAGCATGCTCATTCCTCCCCCTCAGCTTCTGTCTGGTCAGCCCTTCAGCTTCCTGGCTGGGTTTAGAACTTGTCCTAAGCTCCCAGAGGGCCACCGTCCTGAGATCTTGCTCAGCGCTTCAGGCCTTTCTGCAAACTCTCCTCCCAGGAGCCCATTATCACTAGCAGTTTACCCCTTGCTCTAACGATGCTCCAGGAGGCCTGCTTGGGAAGTGTTGGGCTGTTGCCTGGTTCAGTCCCACTAACTGCTCCTCAGGAGAAAGAAGAGGTTCCTTGCTCTTGGAAAGATTTACTGGCTTGCAAACCCTCTGGAGGATCCCCATGAGTCAGTAGGTGGGGTCATTCTAAAGCCCGGCACTCCGCAGGTAGCCACGTTGTGTGCCACCCAGGCATGCTGTGTGTTTGGAGGAGACTGCACACCCTTCAAAGGTAGAAGCTGCACCCCTCCATGGTTCTTGCATGCAGCAAATGCAGGGCCCCTGAGACTCCGGGCCAGCCTCTGGGCTAGGATCATGGGCAAATCGTTATCTCGCCTAAGCTCCATCTGGGCTGGAAACGCAGTAGCTTGTACTGTGACCTGGGTCAGCCTGGGGCTGTGCAGGGCATCCTCAGCCCAGCTCAACTCTTCCCAGAACACCCCTGCAGGTGCAGGGAGCCCTTGGCTTGGGAAAGTGACCCTACTAAGTGGACTTTGTGACCAGGCTCCCTGATCCACAGACCCAGGTTTGCCTCCTCCACAGGCTGCAGACAGCAGGGGCTGCCCTGGGTTCCCTGAACTCGGGCTATCTCCAGAGACAGTGTGGGCAGGATCTGGAGGGTGTGGAAGTGAGTCGTGCTGGGAAAGTGGATGGAGGAACGGAGGGTAGGGTAGATGCTGGGTGGGCTGAGGGGGCAGGAGATGCCCTGCAGAGTTCTAGAACCAGGGCTGAGGGATGTGGGAGCTGTTGGGACCAGCTGGCCCTTTCGTGAGTTTTAGGAGCTGCCTGAATTCCATCCACATTGACCCTCTCCAGCCCCACCTTTGGCAGATGCTGGAAGAGAAGTTCAAGGTCTTCCGGGAGAAAGGGCAGAGTGTGGGGCTGCCAGGGTGCAGGCCCTGAGGGAGCTGGCAGGTGCCCTGGAACTCGCCTCCCCCAGCTCCATGGCCCAGAGTCAAGTCCACAGGAGCGGCGTTGAGGCCACATGGGTGAGGCTGGACAAGGCAATGAAAGCCCGCAGAGAGGTGGGTGCTCAGAGGGACAGGCCAGTGACAGCCAAGGGGCTCGGGACAAAGGGGCCTACCCCAGATGTGTGTGCATGTGTGTGCGTGTGTGTGTGTGCTCATGTGTAGGGGTGGGCATGTGGGTGTGTGCATGCATACTTCTGTGTGTATTCTCGTGTGCACATGTTTGTATGAAGGGGCATGGCTGACTCCAGCTCCCAGCATCAATCATCCTTCCCCGTCCAACCACGCTCCTTCCTGCCCCCAGTTTGGAGTCGTTCAGCGCAGGTCACTCCTTGTGGCAGGACCACGAAGTGGGCTCTCCCAATGCTCCCTGAGCACGGGCCGCAGTTTCGTTGGGGGCACAGGCCCTGCTGGTCTTCTTGCTGACCGCCACTCTTAGAGCTCCCTGCCGCCCCTCCCCACACCCTCCTTTCGCGGGATCTGGTGTCTAAGTGCACTGAGCACCTGACAGGTCCTGCAACCGAAATCCTGGGGCTGGGTGGCCCGGGGGCCAGCCCTCTCCTCACTGACTGTTGGAGGTGCTACAGGCAGACCCCCTGACAGGCAGCCCACTCGCTCCCTGAGCCGCCATCTCATGTGCTCAGGGCTCCCCATCTTATTGCCTTCCTCCCAACATGCGTGTCAAGACCCTTTACTCCCTCGGGCCCTGCCTGTGGCCCCCGGGCCTCATCAGGAACCTGCTGTGATCAGAGGAGACCATCCATCTTCTAACCACCGAAGGGCCAGGAGGCGCGAATGTACAGCGATGATATTAGGTAAAGGTCACGGTAAAGTCACAGAGGACAGGAAAGACAGGGGCGAGAGAATACAATACAGAGTCAGACATGTTTTATTAGGCATGCTCACGTCAGCTCCTCTTGATGGACCACGTGGAACTGGGAGAAGTGGAACCTTTGCTATCTTGGGACGTGTATAGGGAGCCTGGAGACACACCTCTTCAGTAGTGACATGGGTCACAAGGTGGGCGGTATCTATCGTAAGGCCCCTGTACTTGAGCTCACCAAGGTGAGGAAAGCTAATACCTGCATTGGGGGAAGCTACAAGGGGGGCAGGGTGTCACGGTGGGAAGAGAGGGCAAAAGGATCATATCTGCTTCTACACAGAGATACAATCAGCCATGTGCTCACATTAAGGCAGCCTAGCTGTTAACGGAGAATCAGTGGGAATGATTTTTAAAGCAGGATAATGTACTTGGACTTTACCTCTAACTTACCAAAGTAGAGGCTTTCCTACCGTGGAATACCAGCTTTCCAGATTCTCCCTGTTATAAGTTAGGGAATAGAGTCTTCGTCCTATTTCCCTCCGTGTTAAAGCCCCACAAATCCCCAAGCCACAGTCTTTGCTCAAAAGGAGGTGGCCCTGTTCTAAGGGAGAAAGTTGCTGGCCCTCCTTCCCGCTGTGCCCTCGGCTTCCACAAGGCGGCGCTCGAGCTGTGGGGCCACATGCAGAAGGTGGTCCTGGTGGAGGGTGCTGTCCTTGGCCACGACCTGGTGTCTGTGGAGGTCCTGCAGCGCCAGCACCGCCTCCTGCAGGGGAGGGCCCCAGTCCCTCCCCCCCGCAAGAACCCCTCTTCTGTAGGCAATGGATGGATGAGGAACCCTCACCCCCAGCTGACCCCAGGCAGGACTGCAGCCCGCCCCTTCCCCCTCTGGGATTGGGGGTGACGGGCCTGGGTTTGACCTAGGCTGGGGTACAGCCAGGATGGCCTACAGAGTCCTGGGTGGAGGAGCATTCAGCCTGCTCTCTGCCAGCTGCAGAGGGAGCTGGTGGCTGTGGACGAGGTGGTGGTTCAGATGCGGATGGAGGCCATCCAGGTACACCCTGCAGTCCAGGAGGGCCTGGCCGAGCAGCTGGCTGAGGTGCTGGAGGCCTGGGCCACCTGAACATGAAGGCCTGGGAGCAGGGCCAGCAGCTGGAGTGGGTAGCCCATGGCCACGCCTTCCTCAGGCACTGCCAGGAACTGCTGTATGTGCCACCCCACCTGGATGGGGGCTCGCTCTGTCCCATGCGGGTGGGGGCACCCAGCTCTTCCCTGCCTCCTCCCTGTTCTGCCCTCTGGCCCTGAGACCTGTTCCCATGCCCTGTCCCCCACCCAGCACTCAGGCTCAAGAGAAGCAGGCGCTAGTCTATATCCTCAGAAGGGCCAGCTGGGGCCAAGAAGACACTGGGGCAGGAGCTCTGCCTGAGAGCCCAGGCAGTGCGGCCGGCGGGGCAGCAGCTGCTGGACACCAGCCACGTCATGGCCCCAGAGATGTGCGCGCTGAGGTCTAGGGCCAGGGTGGTGCGTGGCCAGAGCTCCCTTTCTTGCTTCTCCCTGCTCCACGGTAACCCAGCCCTGCCCCACCCAGGCGACACCCTGCGCCCCTCCCAACAGCCCTCTGCCCCCCAGGTCACAGTGTTTCCGGGAGCAGCACAGGCAGCTGCAGGAGCTCCGGACGGCCTAGGCCTTCATCAGGACCACTGCCAGGTGAGCCAGGACCAGGAGGAGCTGCGGGGAATGCTGGGTCAAAATGTGTAGAAATTGTTAAACTGCTCTGCATGTTTCCACTTAAAACAAAACCCTCTATATTAAAATTCATATATATGTGCATTATATGTATATATATATATATATATATATATATATATATATATATATATATATATATATATATATATATATATATATATATATATATATATATATATATATATATATATATTAGTCAAACCTAAGGTCAGAAAAAGGCATGCCCCGGGCTGCTGCTCATGGCAAGGTCAGTGGTCTGAAACCCATTAGAAAGACACGGCTCGGCTGTCTGCTCCCGTAGTGACAGCCTCAGAGACGCAGGGGCCGTCGTGTGCTGTCCTACAGGGCCTCGATGATAGAAATCGACTCGATGGCAATGATTTGAGTGCTTTGAAGGTCAGAAACTGTAGACAGTGATCTATAAACATCCTTCTCTCCTGTAAGGTGTCTGTAACACAATCAAAGGAAAACAATCGGTCTGCTCTCCAGATCTTCAATGGGATCATTTCCAGGGAGCCTGGTCACACAGTGCCAGACTGTGCCTTCTCAGATCCGCTGGCACTGCTAGGAAGGTTGTGGGGCCTGCAGGGGTGGGGTACTCTCCAGCCTGCTCCCCAGCAATAGAGGCACTAGGCCAAGACTGGAAGAGCCCCGGCAGGGGAGAGTGGGGAGGTTGAGGCAGTCACTGTGCCCTGCTTCTGACACTCTTCATGTGGCTTCTATGGTCACCCTTGACCTCAGGGAAGGCCAAGGGTCACCAGGGCAGAAAACACTTCCTTTTTATGGTGAGGGCCATATCGCGTCTCAACTTCACTGCTAATTAGCTGTGGTCTCTAGCAAGTAACCCAGCCTCTCGGTGCACCCAGTTTCCCCAGTGCTATCTGGAGTCCCCAGAAGGGCCAGGTACAGCCAGGCTGCTTGCAGCTGGGCCAGAACCAGCAGCTGCCCTCACCGTGCCCTGAAGCCAGAAGCCCAGAACTCAAAGGCTGAGCTTTGCTGAAGGTCGTCTGACATGGCCTCTCAGCTTAAGTAAGGGGTCCCAACTCCAGGCTGCACAAGTTGCTCCCTGGAACACGTGGCCCGGGCCCCCAATGTGGGCACACAGAAAGCCAGTTCACCTCTCAGGGGTTTGGCAGAGCCGCAGCACAGCAAGAGTGTCCCTGGAAGCCCGTCCAGCCCATGCCCAGCACCTCCCCCAAACTCACCCCTGCTCCAGGCTGCTGGTACTCATTGTAGGTCCTGTCACCACTGCTGGGCCCTGGGGGCAGTGCTGGGCCGCCACTCCAGCAGGCTCTCCGCTAGTGGGGCAGGCTGCCCCCTGGTGGCCACCCATCTTCACTTGGTGCTGAAACATTGCAAACTTGGTTAAGAGGAGCTGAGAAGAGAGGAGAGGGGTCACAGGGGGCCCTGGCTGGTGGGCTGTGAGACACCTCAGTGAGTGACTGGGCAGGGCAAGACTGGACAGCCACAGAACTTGCCCCTCTACGCAGAGAGGGGAATAGGAAGCCACAGCTGTCCTCAGTCCAGACTGATGTTCCCCATCAGCCCCTTGTGCATGCAGCCCCCCCTCTTCTTGCCTTCTCCCTGGCCCCTCCCTCCCTCCTGAACTTTGAGGGCAAATGCTCCCCTTTGCTCTGGGAAGCACTTGCCTCAGAGGTGCCATGTGTTCACTTTATCAGCTCGACTGTTGTTTGGGCAGGGGTGATTCCCGGAGCTGCGCTCTGTTTTGGATTTGAAGGGCCTTGGTCTCGGGGTTCCAGCAGTCCCTGTCAAACTTGTAATGCCCTCTTCATGAAGTCACCTTCCATTGGCTTTCAAGCTGTGCACAAGTTGCCAGTTTGAGCTCAACCAGAGCAGTTTGAGGCGGTGGCTGGGCACCATCTAACTCTCCTGGTCTCCAGGACAAGGATGGAGGGCTGTGGTGTTGGTGGTCCGTTAGTCCTGTGGACTGCTTTGCTTCAGTTTTTGATTTTCTTCACTCGTCAACTCCAGATGGGGAGAGAGGAGATCCTAGTTGCTAGAGGTGGCTTTGCAATGGAGACAAACATTTTATACTAAAGTGAGATTCTTACGTGACATTTGCGTGACTGCAGCAGCCCCTGCTCATCTTCCTCCGTACTCACCCTAGCTGACCACCTTCCTGCCTCAGAGGATGGGGCACTCCCTCTGCCCGTCCACCCTCAGGTCCTCACTTTCAGTCCCACAGGATCCTGTGGTATCAATCCCCCCCTATCAGCCCCACCCCCAGCCTACACAAGGATTACAAACCCTTGCTCCACTCAGATTCTCTGTAGCTAGTGTCACCACCCTGTGTTCCTCAGAGTGTGCTCTGCACCCATGAGATTATTGATTGGTTTCCACCCATAGTGACCCTGTGTGTCCCACAGGGCTTGCTCTGGGGGCAACTCTCACAGGGCGAAACGAGGAAGAGGAGGGGAGGGAGCAGTTGGGCAGAAGAAGCTGTGATGGACCCCACAGAGCCAGACTGCCCATGGAGGACAGGACCCTGTGGCTGTTTCCCCGAAGGTGTGCCCCTCAGGGCAGATCAATGCTCTGGAGACCCCACCGCAGGTGGAGGCCCCTCGACCCCTCCTCAGTCCCGCACTCCACACCCTCACCTACATTTGGAGCTGGGTGAGCTTCTCCTCCTGGGCCACCAGCTGCCTGTCCAAGTCCTGGTGCCAGGCATGTGGCCCTCTAAGGGGCGGATCCCTGCTCACCCCACAGTCAGGGTCTAGCAGGAGGTCCTCTCAGGAGGCCAGCCAGACCGCGGCCTGACCCAGCATTCCCCGCAGCTCCTCCTAGTCCTGGCTCACCTGGCAGTGGTCCTGGTGAAGGGCCCAGGCCATCCGGAGCTCCTGCAGCTGCCTGTCCAGTTCCCGGAGACACTGTGACCTGGGGGGCAGAGGGCTGTTGGGAGGGGCGCAGGGTGTCGCCTGGGTGGGATAGGGCTGGGTTACCGTGGAGCAGGGAGCAGCAGGAAAGGGAGCTCTGGCCACGCACCACCCTGGCCCTAGACCTCAGCGCGCACATCTCTGGGGCCATGACGTGGCTGGTGTCCAGCAGCTGCTGCCCCGCCGGCCGCACTGCCTGGGCTCTCAGGCAGAGCTCCTGCCCCAGTGTCTTCTTGGCCCCAGCTGGCCCTTCTGAGGATATAGACTAGCGCCTGCTTCTCTTGAGCCTGAGTGCTGGGTGGGGGACAGGGCATGGGAACAGGTCTCAGGGCCAGAGGGCAGAACAGGGAGGAGGCAGGGAAGAGCTGGGTGCCCCCACCCGCATGGGACAGAGCGAGCCCCCATCCAGGTGGGGTGGCACATACAGCAGTTCCTGGCAGTGCCTGAGGAAGGCGTGGCCATGGGCTACCCACTCCAGCTGCTGGCCCTGCTCCCAGGCCTTCATGTTCAGGTGGCCCAGGCCTCCAGCACCTCAGCCAGCTGCTCGGCCAGGCCCTCCTGGACCGCAGGGTGTACCTGGATGGCCTCCATCCGCATCTGAACCACCACCTCGTCCACAGCCACCAGCTCCCTCTGCAGCTGGCAGAGAGCAGGCTGAATGCTCCTCCACCCAGGACTCTGTAGGCCATCCTGGCTGTACCCCAGCCTAGGTCAAACCCAGGCCCGTCACCCCCAATCCCAGAGGGGGAAGGGGCGGGCTGCAGTCCTGCCTGGGGTCAGCTGGGGGTGAGGGTTCCTCATCCATCCATTGCCTACAGAAGAGGGGTTCTTGCGGGGGGAGGGACTGGGGCCCTCCCCTGCAGGAGGCGGTGCTGGCGCTGCAGGACCTCCACAGACACCAGGTCGTGGCCAAGGACAGCACCCTCCACCAGGACCACCTTCTGCATGTGGCCCCACAGCTCGAGCGCCGCCTTGTGGAAGCCGAGGGCACAGCGGGAAGGAGGGCCAGCAACTTTCTCCCTTAGAACAGGGCCACCTCCTTTTGAGCAAAGACTGTGGCTTGGGGATTTGTGGGGCTTTAACACGGAGGGAAATAGGACGAAGACTCTATTCCCTAACTTATAACAGGGAGAATCTGGAAAGCTGGTATTCCACGGTAGGAAAGCCTCTACTTTGGTAAGTTAGAGGTAAAGTCCAAGTACATTATCCTGCTTTAAAAATCATTCCCACTGATTCTCCGTTAACAGCTAGGCTGCCTTAATGTGAGCACATGGCTGATTGTATCTCTGTGTAGAAGCAGATATGATCCTTTTGCCCTCTCTTCCCACCGTGACACCCTGCCCCCCTTGTAGCTTCCCCCAATGCAGGTATTAGCTTTCCTCACCTTGGTGAGCTCAAGTACAGGGGCCTTACGATAGATACCGCCCACCTTGTGACCCATGTCACTACTGAAGAGGTGTGTCTCCAGGCTCCCTATACACGTCCCAAGATAGCAAAGGTTCCACTTCTCCCAGTTCCACGTGGTCCATCAAGAGGAGCTGACGTGAGCATGCCTAATAAAACATGTCTGACTCTGTATTGTATTCTCTCGCCCCTGTCTTTCCTGTCCTCTGTGACTTTACCGTGACCTTTACCTAATATCATCGCTGTACATTCGCGCCTCCTGGCCCTTCGGTGGTTAGAAGATGGATGGTCTCCTCTGATCACAGCAGGTTCCTGATGAGGCCCGGGGGCCACAGGCAGGGCCCGAGGGAGTAAAGGGTCTTGACACGCATGTTGGGAGGAAGGCAATAAGATGGGGAGCCCTGAGCACATGAGATGGCGGCTCAGGGAGCGAGTGGGCTGCCTGTCAGGGGGTCTGCCTGTAGCACCTCCAACAGTCAGTGAGGAGAGGGCTGGCCCCCGGGCCACCCAGCCCCAGGATTTCGGTTGCAGGACCTGTCAGGTGCTCAGTGCACTTAGACACCAGATCCCGCGAAAGGAGGGTGTGGGGAGGGGCGGCAGGGAGCTCTAAGAGTGGCGGTCAGCAAGAAGACCAGCAGGGCCTGTGCCCCCAACGAAACTGCGGCCCGTGCTCAGGGAGCATTGGGAGAGCCCACTTCGTGGTCCTGCCACAAGGAGTGACCTGCGCTGAACGACTCCAAACTGGGGGCAGGAAGGAGCGTGGTTGGACGGGGAAGGATGATTGATGCTGGGAGCTGGAGTCAGCCATGCCCCTTCATACAAACATGTGCACACGAGAATACACACAGAAGTATGCATGCACACACCCACATGCCCACCCCTACACATGAGCACACACACACACGCACACACATGCACACACATCTGGGGTAGGCCCCTTTGTCCCGAGCCCCTTGGCTGTCACTGGCCTGTCCCTCTGAGCACCCACCTCTCTGCGGGCTTTCATTGCCTTGTCCAGCCTCACCCATGTGGCCTCAACGCCGCTCCTGTGGACTTGACTCTGGGCCATGGAGCTGGGGGAGGCGAGTTCCAGGGCACCTGCCAGCTCCCTCAGGGCCTGCACCCTGGCAGCCCCACACTCTGCCCTTTCTCCCGGAAGACCTTGAACTTCTCTTCCAGCATCTGCCAAAGGTGGGGCTGGAGAGGGTCAATGTGGATGGAATTCAGGCAGCTCCTAAAACTCACGAAAGGGCCAGCTGGTCCCAACAGCTCCCACATCCCTCAGCCCTGGTTCTAGAACTCTGCAGGGCATCTCCTGCCCCCTCAGCCCACCCAGCATCTACCCTACCCTCCGTTCCTCCATCCACTTTCCCAGCACGACTCACTTCCACACCCTCCAGATCCTGCCCACACTGTCTCTGGAGATAGCCCGAGTTCAGGGAACCCAGGGCAGCCCCTGCTGTCTGCAGCCTGTGGAGGAGGCAAACCTGGGTCTGTGGATCAGGGAGCCTGGTCACAAAGCCCACTTAGTAGGGTCACTTTCCCAAGCCAAGGGCTCCCTGCACCTGCAGGGGTGTTCTGGGAAGAGTTGAGCTGGGCTGAGGATGCCCTGCACAGCCCCAGGCTGACCCAGGTCACAGTACAAGCTACTGCGTTTCCAGCCCAGATGGAGCTTAGGCGAGATAACGATTTGCCCATGATCCTAGCCCAGAGGCTGGCCCGGAGTCTCAGGGGCCCTGCATTTGCTGCATGCATGAACCATGGAGGGGTGCAGCTTCTACCTTTGAAGGGTGTGCAGTCTCCTCCAAACACACAGCATGCCTGGGTGGCACACAACGTGGCTACCTGCGGAGTGCCGGGCTTTAGAATGACCCCACCTACTGACTCATGGGGATCCTCCAGAGGGTTTGCAAGCCAGTAAATCTTTCCAAGAGCAGGGAACCTCTTCTTTCTCCTGAGGAGCAGTTAGTGGGACTGAACCAGGCAACAGCCCAACACTTCCCAAGCAGGCCTCCTGGAGCATCGTTAGAGCAAGGGGTAAACTGCTAGTGATAATGGGCTCCTGGGAGGAGAGTTTGCAGAAAGGCCTGAAGCGCTGAGCAAGATCTCAGGACGGTGGCCCTCTGGGAGCTTAGGACAAGTTCTAAACCCAGCCAGGAAGCTGAAGGGCTGACCAGACAGAAGCTGAGGGGGAGGAATGAGCATGCTGGGATAACTGCTGACCCCCGCCTGGGGGCAGGGCTTCCTGGTTGGAGCTGTGGGAGCTGACTCAGGCCAGACCCCACCTGCTCTGAGACACTGAGGCCACCCTCAAAGTTCACAGCCAACTGTCTCACGTGCTCATCCATATCCAGGTGGGTGCCTGGGGGAGGGGGTGGCTTCTGCAAGTGCTGCCACCCCAGGCCCAGAGTCCCACCCTCAATGCCTGGGCCCTTGGCCACCATGCTGTCTCAGGAGAAAGCCACAAGCCTCCCAGATGCTGTGTCCCACTGGGTGGAGGCCCCCCTGAGGAGATATGGATCGCACCAATGAATCACACAATCTGCCTCTGACCCCTTGAGGTCTCATCACCGCCCACTATCATCACCCCAGTGCCGCTTCCCACTCTGGACTAGAGTGCATAGGTATTAGCAAGAGATAAAACTCACAACACATGGAACCCAGGAACAGGAATGGGAATAGAGATACCAAATGACATATAACCGCACACCCCTCGCAGGGAGAGGAGCAACAGAAAGCTGAGGATAAAAGAGACAATGGTCGATGTGAGATATGAAAATAATAACAATCTATAATCTATCACGGAACCACGAGTGGGGGAGGAGGAAAAAAAGGGGAGCTGATCCCAAGGGCTCAATAGAAAGTAAATGTCTAGAAAAGAATGATGGCAATATACGTATGACTACGTCAGATACAATTGGTGTATGGATTGTAACAAGAGTTGTAAGAGCCCCCAATAAGGACACACTGAGGATGACAAAATACACCACTGAAAACCTTATGCTAATCATTGATACACTGTCAGGTAGTGGAGGACTAGTAAAACTAGGCAGAACCTTGTCAGAGAGAGGACCAGATGACGAACACTTTTGGTCAGATTAAAGGGGAGGATCAGTGACAAAGAGCCAGGCCATTTGCAGGATGCATGGCCACGGGAGCTGCAACGATGGGTTCAAACATCAGAAAGAAATGAGGGTGGCCCAGGACTGGCAAGCCTTTCCTTGTCCTGTACATTGGGGTTGCTTTGAAGCAGACCAACTGGACAGCACCTACCAACAAGACCAACCGAGGAAGAGGAAGCCACTATGGTCCCAGAAACAGACATCACTAGGACGTGTCAGGAGACTTTTATAAAGGTAACCAATGGCCTGGCCCTTCATCACAGAAAGCTGGGGAAGCACCATTGTCCTGGTTTACAAGACGTTCCCCAGATAAATTACTGTCCAGCTGCCCATAGGAAGGAGAAATACCTATAGACATGACGGAAGGGAGGTTCACTCCTCTATGGGAATGTGCTAATCTGTGCACTGAAATGTTGAAATCCACAGACACACGTGTATAAAAGAGAGTTGTAATTAAATGTTTTACCGTGGAAGACGGGTCACCACAGAGCTGTCTCTTTTGTGTTGAAACAAACTTTGCTGAATTTACCTGCCAGCAGTTGCATGTCCTCCCTTTCTTTTAAGGTCGATGGAGACGCACGAGTGTAAGGAGAACGGTGAATGGTGGCCGTTCATAACCCAGGATCATCAGAAACCACAGAGTAAATTTTAGGAACGTAGACGTAGGACAGCGGAGAAAACTTCACTCAGGGACTTCAGTGAACTCTCCTTACAATGCTGAGGCCTGACACGCCTAGTGCCTGGGGGCAACCGGGCTCCTGCCCTAGGTAGTTTTGTTGAGCATGGCTCACTCAGGTGGTGCCTTTTCTCTCCCAGCAATATTGCTCCGTGAAATTCTGCCCATGATGAAAACTATTTGCCATGGGTATGTCTTTTCACATCATTGGCCTCCTCTTCAAAGTACAAATGCTTTTCTAAACGGGTGCTGCCTCCCTGAGCTTTCCTTTGTCTTGGCTCAATTGATGCAGATTCCTGTGCTGAATAAGCCATGGACTAGCACAAGTGGGTGCTTGTCAGTATAGCCAGCACAAGCAGCAATTTCGTTTGTCAAGACCCACCTGGCTTGATCAAGATTCCTTATTCCCGTGAAAACGATTTTTATCCAGATTCTAGAGGAGCACCAGTGTGCCTCTGGGAGCTAAACCCGGGCCTGCTGAACAGAGGCTCCGGAGTTTTCATTTTCTGACTGAAATTCAACAAGGAATTTCATGGATCTAAGGAAACCGTGAATTGTGGACGTACCAGATTCTCACATCTTCATTGTCTAATGGAAGCTTAAGTTTCCCAGTCTGATCCGGCTGCCACTTCATTTCTGGCAATGACCATTCAATTGTGGACGTTCAGCCTTCTTCGGAATTCTCTTATATCGGCATGTTCCCGCGCCACATTAAGACCACTCGGTGGAGGTTTATGTGACTCAGGACAACTCTTTATTTCAGGCGTCTAGAACAAAGGGAATTCACAGAGGTTGATGATCACTTATTAAAGTCCCGTTTCTCTATAAAGCCCAATGATGACACTTCTACATCTGAGGGCAAAGAGCTCGTGCAGCATGATATTCTCATTTCAGCCACGCCGCCTGCAGTTTCTTCCTTGCAGAAAAAGCTTTCCCAGTGTACTTCTTTAAAATGCTGCAAAATAGTGGGACCGAAGATTTTGGTTTAGGGTTAACTTTAAACGGGCATAGGTACAGGCATGTGGGCATGTTTAGAGACAGTGTTCGAGTTCAGGTTAGAGTTACGGCTGCGTGAGGATTCGGGTTATGGTAAGGTTGTGGATGAAATGTAGGGTGAGTGTGAGGTTTTAGGTAAGAGTGCTTAAGGATGAAAGAACCTATTGTCTCATTTAGGCCTATGGTAAACTTGACTGTTTAGGTATGGGTTAGGGTTAATATTTGTGTGAGGGTTAGAAAGTGTGCGAGGTTAAGAGTTGGGGTCAGGCTTGCGGCTTGTGTGTTACATCCATTTTGGTTGTGGATAAGTTTAGCTCTCTGTCTAGTTTAAGGGATTGGATTACATTAACGGTGATATGGAGGCTTGGATTGAAGGTGATGGATAGAGTTAAGTTAGGTTCAGGCGAAGGGTGACGGTTAGGAGTAAGGTTAGTTGTAGGGGGAGCTGCATGTTCACATCAGATTTGGGGTTAGGATTAGGCTTAGCCTTAGGGTAGACATATGGTTAGGGTTAGGGCTTGGTTTAGGGTGAGCCTTAGGTTAGGGTTCAGTTTAAGTTTAGGAGTATACAGAATTAGACCTAGGCTTAGGGTTACACCTCTTTTTAGGTTTAGACCTAGGGCTAGGTTTTGACCTAGGTTAGGGTTAGGATTAGGGTTGGTTTTAGGATAGGATTTAGGTTTGAGGTTTCATTTAAGTGTTGGATTATTGGAAGTACATCTGCTCTCCCTGGTTTTCCTTCACGATCACAATGTTTCTGAGATTCATGGTTTAAGGAAAATCTTGCTTCTTGCCGGTTTCAAGGCAAAAAGGCGCCACCGGCAGTTTTTTTTCCGTCAACCTTACACTCGTTCTTTGAGAATCTTGGGTCTTTGGGAAAGCCGTGAGTCCAGCAAGATTTTTCAGTTCAAGTGTGCCCCAAGCAGTGGGTTCTAGCTCTGAGCAATACAGCCCGTGGAATTCCTGAGAATCTGGAACCTGCTATGAAGTTCAGCCTGCGTTTTATTCACACGGAAGAAGCTCCTTCGAGGTTCAATGATGGTTTTTGTTCTAGGTGTCTGCCACCTGGTCCGTTCAACACCTTGTATTCGCTTAGGTTGCGCACTTCTCTGTGGGCTTTGTTGTTTCCGAGCTAGATGGCCGCTTGTTTGCCTTCAATTGGCAACTTTTTTACATGACATCTTCAATTTATGATGAATAAGGACTTTTCTTTTCTTCTTTTTGGAAGTCATTTTCTTCTTTTTATTAATTCCTTTTTTCTGATCAATCTAGCTAGTATCATTTTTAATATGAGTGGTGAAAATGGATATGTATGTTTATCCTGATTCTGCGGTGGGGTGAACTTTTTTCTCTTTCTCTTACATGTGACATTTTCAAAGTTTTTTTTACAAGAATGTATATTAGCATATTGAGTTTTACCTATTTCATGTTAGATTTGTAGTTGTTTTTTTTTAACATGAAAAGCTTTTTACTTTGTTTATTATTCATTCTGTGTCAATTTAGATAATTGACTTTTCCCCCATCACTAGGCATATTTGAGTGTTCATTTTCTTGTGTTAAATCAATTCTGGGATGAATTAGAATTAATCTTGATGCATGCTTATTTTAATATATTGTCTGACTCAGTTTCCTATTTTAAAAATAACTTTTTCATTCAGATCCATTATCAACACTCGTCTATAGTTTTCTTAAAATATCGTCATCTGACATGGGTATCAGGTTGTTTCTTGTCTCATAGAAAATGTTACTAAGTGCTCTCTAAAAACTATTGTTATGTTGGAACCCAATAAGTTGAACTTAAGCAACAAAACAGTAAAAAAGTGCTTATTAATCTTATGTGAATACTCTAGCTGCCAGAATTTTTAGTTTTCATCTATCTTACAGTTAGGCTGGAAGTTTCTCAAGAAATTTTATTTTGATTCAATTGATTATAGACCTTCTAAGCATCCTGCAATCCAGTGAGTAATTATTGTCAGTCTCTTGCTCTGCTGGATCCTCTGAACTTCCAGCTGAACCCTCAGTGTACAGGACTGCATGATTTACAGTTTCCTAGACAGACAAATAGCTGCTCACCACTTAGTGAGTGTGTTGTTTTAGACTAGAGCCCATGTTCCTGAAAGTACTCTGCCACCTGGCATGCTGTGAGGCCCTTAGAGAACTGCCTTCAGCTCACCAAAAGAATGGGCTAATGAGGGGTGGAAATGCCTCAGTGATTTTGTTGTCACCTTGTTTGTTCCAACTTTTTTTAACTGAAGAAACCTCTTCCCTTTTTTTCATGAGAGAAATAATATCTTTTGTAAACATAACACACTAATGTCTTTGTGTTTGCGCTGGGTGTATATTTGTGGTTTCTGAGACTGTTGTCATATCAGCTGTCATTGAGTCAGTGCCATCTCACTGGGACCCATTGCACAACAGAACAAAACATTGCACTCTCCTGTGCCATCCTCATAATTGAGGATGAACGCATGTTTTTAAAAAATTTATTTATTTTAACTCATTTTATCAGGGGCTTGTACAGCTTGTATTACAATCCATGCATATATCAATTGTGTTACACACATTTGTACATGTTGCTATCATCATTTTCAAAACATTTTCTTTCTACTTGAGCGCTGTATCAGCTCATTTTATTCTTCCCTCATGAAGCCCTGATAAATTATAATTTTTATTGCTTTTTCGTGTCTTATACTGTCTGATGTCTCCCTTCACCCACTTTTCTGTTGTCCATCCCCCTGAGAAGGGGTTATATGTAGATCATTGTGTTCATTTCCCCTTTCACCCCTCACCTACCCCTTACTCTCCTGGTATTGCCACTCTGATTATTGGTCCTGATGGGTTTATCTGCCCTTGATTCCCTGTGTTTCTAGCTCTTTTCGGTACCCATGTGCATTCTCTGGTCTAGCCAGTTTCGTACAGTAGATTTGGGGTCATGATTGTGGGGTGGGGGAGCACTAAACAACTAGAGAAAAGTTGTATGTTTCATAGGTGTTATACTGAACCCTAACTGGCTCATCCTTGTGACCCATTCTGATAGGTTAGTTTATTGTGCCAACCTGGCTCATAGGAACATGGTATAAATAATGTTGCAGTTTGATTGGAGGGCAAAGAGATAAATGGCTAGGCAAACCGTGCCCCTCTCTCTCTTGTACTCTTCTCATCAGATCAGGGTGCGCCTGCTAGTTCTCTGCCACAACTTGTGAGCTACACTAAGTGTTGGCCTAACAACCTGTGGATCATGTCGCTAGAGCTTGAGGTTCCTTTGAGAAGTGCTTCATCATGTTGCTGATGTATGCATCACTTGAGCTTGGGACTGTTGGATCCTATCTTCTTGCTCTTTGTTGATGATCTGCCCTTTGTTTGCTGCCTGTGTCCAGACTGCCTGCATTGCCGTACATAAGACTCACCTGTCTGCTTCCTTGACCTTGGACCCAGTGGCCCTCATGAGTTGAAGGACTTCCAGTATATTAAATGTTTCACGGAAGTGAGTTGAACTGAGCACTCTGGACAGCTGTGTGAACAAATTAGCTGCTATATTCTTTTGTGCTTTATATGTCTATCCATTATATAGAATATATAATAATATATAATGATTATATATAATGGTTTTATATATAATGATTATATATTGTATATGTAATAGATGTATGTATGCACATATCTATATATATTCACAAGTGTCCTGGTTTTGTTTCTGTGTAACACACCCTTCTGTAAGGGGGTGTCCAATTGCCTACAGATGGGCTTTGGGTCTCACTCCACACTACCCCTCTTTCAAATTGATAGGATTTTTTGTTCTGTGTCTCTGATGCCAGATACCTGATCCTATTGACACCTCATGATCACACAGGCTTGTGTGCTTCTTCCATGTGGACTTTGTAGCTTCTCAGTTTGATGGCCTTTAGGACCCCAGAAGCTATATCTTTTGATAGCCAGGCAGCATCAACTTTCTTCACCATATTTGCTTCTGCACCATTTTGTCTTAATCGATTGTGTCAGGAAGCTGAGCATCATGGAATGCCAGGTTATTAGAACAAAGTCTTCTTTCATTGAGAGAGTAATGGGGTAGAGGTCCAATGTCTATCTGCTACTTTTATACTTAAAATTTAAATATATTTACATAGATACGTTACCCTTTTGTCATATATATGTGTACATATGTAAATGACTGTATTTAGAACTCTATAAATGCCCTTTGTCTCCTACTTCTTTCCTCTATTTCCTTTTACTTTCCTCTTGTCCCACTATCATGTTTGGCCTTCATCAGTTTTCAGTAATTCCTCTCATTACATTGCCCTTGATCACGCCCTACCAGGCATCCTACACTCTCCTCAACGTCGATTTTAGATCACTTGTGCCCTTGACCCCAGGCTTACAGCCACTTCCTTTCCCCCACTTCCCTGTTTCCTTTATCCCCCCACCCCACCCCAGAACCATCAGCCCCATTGTTGTCTCCTCTGGTGTGTTTATCCTGCCAATCTTATCTAGATAGACATGCGGAGACAATAATAAGCACAGAAACAAGACAGAGCAAAATAACAACAACAACAAAAAAGGAAGCAACCACCGGGAAAAAAGAGAAACGACTTAAGAATCATTCCAGGTTTGTTCGTTGATCATTAGGAGTATTTTACTGTTGGTTGAGTCTGATGTGGTACCATGCCTTGGCCACTCAGTCTGTTGTTTTGTATTTCCCGGGCACTTCATTGCTTTGCTCCTCTTGCTGCTCTGTTGCATGCCCTTAGAGTTTTGCCCCAGTGTGGTGAAGTCAGATCGAGCACATTTCCCACAGTGTGCCACAGTGTTGTCCCTCATAGCGCTGTGGGTCATTAAGGGATGCCGTGTCTTGTGATTGGGATGGCCCTATGGTCCTCTCTGTGCATTAGGCAATTTGAGCAGGAATATCATTCTTCGGGTTTGGTGAACCATTTGTCGCAGTCACTTTGTTAATCCATTTGGTAGTGGGATTCATGTTTTTCACTGCCCGTCATCTTTACCAAACAAAATATCCTTTTCGAGGAATGATCTTTTCTGATATATGTCCAAAGTATATAATATGAACTCTCACCATCCTTGCCTCTAAGTAGCACTCTGACATTACATCTTCCAAAACAGACTTGTTTGTCCTTTGCATGTCCATGGTATGTGGGACATTCTTGTCCAGAACTACAATTCTAATATATTCATTCTTCTTCAGCCTTCCTTTGTTCATCTTTCAAATGCACAAGAGTCAATTGACAATAGCCTGCTTTGGTCAGGTGAAACCAGTCCTCCAGGTAATATCTTTTCCTTTCAATACTCTAAAGAGGCATTGTTCAGCAGATTTATCTAATGCAATGATTGATCTCTTGACTGTTATACTTTCAGTATTCAGGATATTTGTTTGTTTGGTCTTTTTTCTATACACCAACCAATTTTTTTCTGGAAGGAGTTAAAATTTACTCAAGCTTTAGATTAAGAATTTTGATCAAGGAGGGGCTGTCGGAGCCAGCTCAGGAGTCAAACCGTCCTGAAAGAGGGGGAATGATTATTAGGGTAAAAAGAAGAGATTAAAAGTATTGGGAGGGCAACAGTGAATACTGAAGCTTCGGGTTTGTTTTACATACTCCTTTTATCCATGCAGAAACAACCCAGGGTTTATTATCTCATTGTTAAGCAAGCACATTTGCTACACATAGCAATTTTGTCTTCTGCCAAGGCAGACATCCCTGAGAAAATTAAACAACCTATCTTCCCAGACTTTGCATACTTTCTTGTTCTTTTTTTGTTGTTGTTGTTCTTGTTCTTAACAGTATGTTCAAAACGTAAAGTCACAGAAGAAATCAGCAAACACTGATACATAGTTCATGAGACTTATCAGCTGTTTCAAAGCTGAGTCTTAATGGCCTTCAACAGCCCCCGCTTTTTTATTTACTGAAGACGTCTTTACTCAAAACGTCAGCAGATCACTGTGTCTGTCTTAGGTTGTGAAGTCCTGAAATCGCCCTTACCCGTCATCAGTCACTGTCTGCAGGAGACTATGACCTGTCTTAGGTTGGAATACTCAGACTCGATTTTACCCGTCTGACTAACCAAACTCTGCCTTATACTCCTGTTTGGGGAGGGAGTGAAGTATGCAGGTGTACTTCCTGTAATTTTGTTCCTAAAGCCAATAATTCAACCATAACCTTGTGCAGTATCATAGGGAGTATGCATAAGATAAACAATACACACACTCCCACTGTGACTAGAGAAAAAGCATGTGAGGTAGGCCTCTGAGATTTCCTAACGAAAGGAAAGAATCTTGAAAATGCTGGAGCCAATCCTCAGCAACCTTGTCGACATCAAAATAAAGAGACTTAGCATCTTTTATGGCTAATATTTCTTGATGGAGTTGTAATCAATCTAAAGACTCATTAGCATTGTGCCAAGTACCTTGAAGATGATTCTACACTTTAATCCAGCTATACTGACTGTTAGTGTACTATTTAGGTGTAACACAGATCCATGTATGTACAGCATGGCACTGTAGACTAGACCTGGCCTTAAGCCCCTGCACCTCGTCTCCTAAATACATGACCATGTCATAAAGAGCATTTACTTTTTGTTCTAACTTCCTGTCTATATCTTCTTGAGTACCCAAAACATTAGTCACATCTTTGGATAATTCATTTCCACAGTGGGCAGTTTGTAAGATTTGTGAAAGTACAATTGCTGCAGTAGTAGCAGTAGCAACTAAACTTAATATAGCTAAAATACTTGCTATAAGCAAACCTACAAAACACTTAAATCTGGTTGATGCTTTTTCAGTCTCTTCTAATACCTGTAACCCTCTTTCTGAATACCAACGCCCAGTAATATTCACTGGCAGCATAACAAAAGAAGGTTGATATAAAATGGCGATGACAATACCTTCAGGGGACCAGGTAATACAATTAGACAAATTGCAGTTATTACAAGACCTGTTAAACTTAGAATCATCATGATCTATAGTAATATTCCCTGCCAAAAGTACATAAGGCGATGGTACGCAGGCAGTAACATTTCCCTGTGGTCTGGAGGTAGGGCCCATAAGCTTCATGTCCCCCTAAGCAGCCCCTATTTTCCACCACTGAGTTTGTGGAAAACCCAAGTCTGACCACCAAAGTCCTGCAGACAGCCCCTTTTCCCATTTGGCAGTGTTTTTTTTTTTTTTTTTTGAGTATTGTCCTGGTTGACAGACCAATCGATGATATATCTCTCTTTTGTGACGTTATACCTGATGGGCTTGTCTGTGAGACATGATCTCCACAATATGGTTTTATTATTCTTTTGAATCTCTAGTCTACATGAGGAAAAAGACTGTGGAGTGGGTGGAATAACATTTCCTTCACTTTGTACAGGGAGGGCGTGAGTCATTAACCCACATCTTGATTTCCAGACCTTCCCAGACAGCAGGAAGTAAGAGTGGTGGATCAGAAACTTAAGCCTAGTACTTCTCACTGAGCCATGTCCCCAGAAGCACTCTGAGGCAAATTACCATCTGCATGGTTTGCAAACTGCACCAACCATTCAGGCAGCCCCCATGCTCCATCAGCATCCTGTGTAAAAACCCAAACATGCCCTCCTCCCCATATTAATAGCGGGTTGGGGCCATTCCTCCAGGCAAAACAAGCCAATGATATCTCTTCATAGGCTCTTTGAAGTTGGTGGAAGGGACACTAAAGGCAAATCTTTTACAATATTTTGGATCCAAGGGTGTGGTATAAAAACAATCTTTTAAATCTAAAATGATCTTATATGTATTGGCTGGAATAGCAGAGGGGGAAGGGAGCCCAGCCTGCAGGGCTCCCATAAGTTCCATAGTATCATTAACCCTCCTTTACTGTTTTTCCTTACAAAGCAGCTGCTATCGCAAGCCCCTGAGTAAAGAAAGGGTCAATGTCTGAGCATAGTCTGATATAATCGGACAGGTTGCCCTTTTTTCCAAAAGGTCTCAGCGCTGCCTGGCAGGCAGTATTTGCATTTTCAAAAGCCAATTGTTTCCATTCTGCGGCGGGAAGCACCTCGAAGGAAAGTGTATCTAATAAAGATTGAGTAAAAGAGGCAGTTGGGCCATATTGGGCACAAGCAACCTTGAGTTCTTTTAGCTGTTTGAAAGGAATAGGAGTAAGCCCTCTCCAATAGTTTGTGTTGTTTTTCATCAGTTAACCTTATTTAGAGAGCTTGAACCCCATTCTCTGGGCAAAGATGATGGAAGATAAGTCATCCTTTTCCTTGATCCATCTCATTTACCTTTAAACTTCTGCATTCACGTTGGCTCTTGGCATCACCCATGTACCTACAACTAGACATCCTTTGAGTGTAGCGTGCATTCTTTTACAAAGGCTTTATCATTGCCATCCATAAACACAAGAGCTTCAGAGAGGAGAAAATAAACATCCCTCTGGGCCTGTTTCCTAGTTAAGGATGTCTCTGCATTGACTAGTTCACCTCTAGGATTTGCTGTTCATGTCCTTCTGTTTCTTATTGTCCACTTTAAAAAGAAGTTTCACTGATTAGCGTACTCTGCTGTGCATATTACTATGGGCCTCTAATGGATTCCCCCAAGCTTAGTAATTTCTTAACACTCAATAAAGTATTTTATTCAAGGAGATGTGAGCTCATAAAGTTTGAAGAGCTCACATGGGTTGGACTGAACACACGCAAGCAGGAAACTCACATAATGACATTTGTGTTTTAACAGTAGATGGTAACTAACAACAAGAAAAGCATCCTTTTAAATGCCTCTAATTAATTACTCTAGTTAGGACCCAGAGCAAACATCTGTCCTCAATACAGAGGGGCGGTGAAAACAGGTACTCTCTCAGCTGATTTCATTGTGAAATCATTCTGTGTACCTGCCTATGGGGCCCTTTTGTTTACAAGTGGTTTTCCTTATCTGCCCTTAGTAGTCTAATCAATTGCATTCATTGAAAACAGTGATTTGAAGGATGTGATGGGATTAACTAATGGGTAGTCCAAAAGAGTTTGTTCCTAGAGGAGAAAATACCAGACCACAGGGTATTAGGAAGAAATGTACTTGCTATGTTTTAAGGATAGTCAAAGCCCAGGTTGAACAAATACATTTTTATAAGGATAAAGGAAGTCAGAAAGGTGTGTCGTTGGGATTTCAATGAAGAAATGCAAAAAGATTGAAATCAATAAAAAAGTAGCATGTTCCAAAATTTCATACCATTGTGTGCTCACTTTCCCTATAAGATCACTAAAGACAAATGGGGGATGAACAACAGAAAAGTGGGTGAAGGGAGACATCGGACACAGTGGATGGATGTATGGATAGTGATAAGAGTTGTCTGAGCCCAACGTAAATGATTAAAAAAAATAGCATGTTCCAAAAAACTCTCCTCCACTAATATATCAGTTCCCAAAGCTGTCAACAAAAAATATTTTATTTTTTGCACTTCACAAGAGTCCACAAAAAATGTGAATCAAATTGCATTTAGCCTCAAATAGCTAATAAGGGGTCAAGAACAAGGGTTGGCATTGTCCGCACATAACTCCCTGCCACCACATCTGGTCCAACTCACAGCAGAGCTATCACAGAGCAGAACTCCCTGTAGGACTCCCACGCCTGCACATCTTTAGTGGAGCAGGCAGACTCATCTTCTCTGCACATTTCTGGTGAGTGTGCACAGCTGCCCTTGCAGTCAGCAGCCCAATATTTAACCCACTGGACAAAAGGACTCCTTTGTTCACGTGTCCCACATACAATAAAGTATCATTACAGGAACTCATGAAAGACCTACAGAAAAAGAAAAGCAGCTCCAGAAAGGCCCACCAATTTGTAAGGGAAGCTAATTCCTGACACATCAGGCTACACAGGGCTCTGCCTGTAAGCACTCACACTTCAAGATGCAGGTCCCTAAATGGAGTCCCTGAGTAGTGTGAGCAACAGAGTGCTCAGCTACCAAACAAATGATTAGAGACTGAAGGCAACCTTAGAAGAAATCAACAACTTCTGAAGTTAGCCAATGAAAATCTTACGGAGCATAGTTTTACTCTGAAACCACATACGGTCACCATATGGAACCCAATGGTAGGCAAAATGATTGATATTTAACAAGTATTACTTAATTGAGATACAAGGAGCTCATTGGTAGCCAATCCTTCATGCCATGAATGCACAAGGGGTTTTTGAAAAAGGCCATGGGAAAATGGAATAAAAATAATGGAATTTTTCCATTTGGAAGCTACTGCATATCTTTTCCTAATAGATTATGCTAAACAGTGCAAAATTATGCTAAATAGAATAATGTCATAAATCTTTTTTAATTCCTCAAATATTGTACATCTTAAAAGTATTTAGGATCCCTGTTCATCTTCCATGATAATTCAGAAAGAATACTAAGCTATTTACATATAGCATCTCTCTTAAAGATCTATTAAAGCTGATATTAATTTTATTCTCTATCTATGGTAAAGAGACCAGTTAGGTTACCGTATATATGTACGATACACATAAAAACTTGAGAGCTGAAAATTTACAGAATGACTTTATTTTTCTGGGTCCTGCAAATTTTACAAATTCAACTGTGTGGTTTTTCATGTTATAGTTAGAAACTCAATCTCCTTGTAGTTTTGAATTTTCCTTCTTTGATAGATTGCCAGGTTTCATAGGTTCTGGCATGTGTGTACATACACACATGTGTGTCTTGCTTAGTTTTTTATGTCCCTGAGCATGATAATGGTTACCATGGATAGGTGTTCATGGAAAGGCTGGAAGTTTGTGTCTACTCAGTCTCCAGGGAAGAAAGCCTGGGTGATGCACTTGAGAAACCAGTCACTGAAACCCCTCGGCAACATCCCTGCACTCTGACTCACATGGAGTCTCCAGGAGTTGGTGTGGGTTTGATGGCAGATGCTTGATTTGGTTCATTCCTTTGGGGGAAAAATGAATTCTGGTATCATTTGCTACTCTGCAGGCTGGCAGTTCAACCTCACCAGCACATCTGCAAAAGGAAAATGAGGCTGGTTGCTTCTGTATAGATTTTGTTATCAGATACCTATGGAGGAACACTATGAGTCAGAATTGACTGTGTGGCAGTGAGTTTGTTTTGGGGGGTGGGACAAAGTTTCTAGGTGGCACAAACAGCTTGCACTAGACTGTTCCCCTGAGACTTGATGGGGGTAAACAGCCCGCATTACTGTGGAAGAACAGGAGATCTGCTTCCACAAACATGATGCTCTAGAAAAACTATGGAACAGTTCTGCTCTATAACACATGACATAGCCATGAGATGGAACTAACTCCATGACACCTAACCAAAGGGGAAATTGAACATGATCACATATTCTTGTCTATGTATACACATGGATATTACATTGAAATTATGACTAAATCAAAAACAAATATAATTCCCATTAAGAATCACCATGTCTGCAATGAATAACATGTCAGTGTGGCCCATCTAAATTAGTACGTGAAGAAGCCCCACTGCTCCAGTGGTTAAAGGACTGGCAGCTCCATGAAGTGGCCATCTGGTAACGCACGATTATAGCCTAGAAACCCCAAGGAGGAGTGGAAGGTGCTGGGACATCACTCACAGAATCCACTGTAGCGCAGTGGACAAAACAAGCCTCTTATCAAGAACGCGTGGATAAAAGGCTAGAACATTCAAGCATTACCATGCAGTGGGGCACAGAGAAAATGGTATCTTATTTTAAATAACATGCTATCTTACTATATATAACAGTTATATATCTGGAGGTTGCCTTCTATTAGAAATAATCATGACACAAATTTTAAAAGGAGGAGCTATTAGTAGGACTCAGTTCTTGAACAGCAAATGCAAACAAATTGAAGAGCTAACATATGAAAAAAAAGTAAATCAAAAGATTAATCAGGGCCACAGGGAAAAGGATCAAATGCAAAGCTTCACTGGAGCTGGCCGCCAGGAAACAGCTGGCGCTCAATCCATCGGGCCCCAAGCGCACTACTTGAACTCTGGTTTATACAGCAAGAAACCACGAACGGGCGGGAATACTTTTCTCCTCCGATCACAACTGTACACGCTGACTAAGGGGGGTGGAGCAGCTAGGGAACTTCCTGCTGATATCCAACATGGGCATGGGCAGCAGCCCACTAACATTTTGAATCTGGTGGGTCCGGGGACCAATGCAGAAATAGCAAGCTGAAGCAATGGAAATATAGAGGCGAGTGTCAGCAGGTTAGCAAATGAGACTTAGGGTCGTTCAGTCACAGTATGCAGCCATTAGGATGTGGATGTATGTCCACTATTAATGATTTCAAAATAAATCATGTGGGGAGAGGGGGTTGGGGAGGATGGGGACCAACTCAAGCATAAGCTGGAAAATATAGAAGCTAAATTCATCTGGTTAATTAATAAACATCAGGATATTTCAAACGCTTTCTGTATCCAGTAGGATAAATGATGGATTTCAATCTATGTCACTGTGAAAATAAAATAACTGAAATTACCAAAAAGTGCTGACCTTGACCACATGTGCCACTAACTTACATCAATTCTGACTCACAGTGACCCCCGAGGACAGAGTAGAACTGCCCTGTGGATTTTCAAAACTGAAACACTACAGGGGACGACCTATTATTTCTCCACATTAATACATAAAATGACTTGAAAATAAGTAAGTAAAATAATTGCTGGGTCCTGCAAATCAAAAGGATGTAAAAGGAAACCAAAACTCCCTATTAAAAATATGAGTGGATATTAAATCTGGGCCAGCAAGCTCTAAGAGCCAAGAAGGATCATAAGAGGGTGGCGGCAGGGGGGAAAGTGGCAGTTTAAAGAGAGATGAGCCATCAATGCAACCAATCTCTGAGATGAGGCTTATAGGGGAAACATCCCCCCCCCCCCCCCCGGGGCTCTTCACACTCCAAGTGGAAAAGTCCAGCATCCGCAGACACAAATCTAAGGAGCTGTATTAGAGATTAAAGTCTTAGCACTCCAGTGAGTAAAGCTCTATAGGATAGATGGCTGTAGATTAAGCCTCCATTGAATTCTTTCTGATCATCAAGCAAGGAAATAGATTAAATTGGCCCAGGGACAGAGGAACTGGGAAGGTGAATACCATTCACTGATCTCCAGGTAATGCAGAGGGTCCTATAATCAGGAGCCATGCCTTAGCAGTTGAGCTCTGACTGCCTGGGTCAGAAGGACTTGGAACAATCTTGTAAAATGCTCTATCTGGCAATGAAGGTGGCTCAGTTACAGTCCTGTCCCTGCTGCTGTAGTCCCATTTATAACATGCTGTACTGATGCTCCACCAATCAGAAACGTGTGACCGTTTCCTCTGTTGCAATCTTATTTCATTCGATTCCCGACTTGACTGTTTCCCTGAACTGCACTATGATCTCCATCCGGTGATGGGTCCGCGTCTTTGTATTCTCTTTGTCTCTTTTAATAATTAATAAATGTTCTCCGTAAATTATATTTGAGATTGGAGTTCCTTTTGTAGTCCAAATCAGAGCACAAGCTAGTTTTTGATGGGCAGAAATGGTTAAGAACATGCAGTAGAGTAAAAAGGAGACCGCGTTTTAAATATAGTTTAAAGAGAACATCTATTAAATCTTATGAGACAAAGACAGCACAAGGGCACAAACACATCATCTGAATGAAGGAAGCCACCAACAGGAGGTGGAAATGGCTTCCAAGGTTCACAACTGAGATGTGAGCCAAAGAGGGTGTGGGGGAGGGGCGGGGCAAAGGAAACTCACAAAAGCATGCATCTCAATGGCAGACATTCCATCCTTAGATAGCAGGCTTACAAAATGGGTCCAGGGCCTCCTGACCAATGCAGTCAGGGAAAGGCTAAAAGCAAGTGGCTCCTGACTAGGAGTCCCCTGGACTGTCTCCAGTTTGGTGACCTCCATCAAGGACACACACTCAGGCAAACCTCCAAGAGAAACTGCTTCTCCATGGGCTGCCTGCAGAGGTGAAGCAAAGCCACCCTGCAAAGCCTGAGGGCCAGATTACCTACTACCTTGGTTCCTGGGCAGAAACCACTCAATAGAGGCTCACTCCATGTGGGGCTCTGCAATCTATGCAAGGACCAGATCTGTGCGGGGATTTGGGGCTGTCACTGCTCTGGTACCCCTTTGCAAAGCAGGGTGCTGAGAAGTTAAGCTCTAATACAGACCTCGGTCATCAGTGGGGTGGCCTGATGACTGAAAGGCTGCCTCTCCTTTCAGTAAAGGCCACTCTGGGGTCCCCATGCTCTCATGCCCGCGACCTGACACGAAGGGACAGGCCCCAGGCAAACCCCCCCCCAAAAAAAAAAAAAAAAAACACGCAATCGCGCCTTTCTGGACGGAGGAGCTCTGAACAGGAAAAACGGCCAGAGTATTCCCGCGCCCGAAGGCAAAGGCCTGCAACCAATTCAATAAGGATTTAACTGGAAATGTCCCAGGGGGTCGCGGCGACCTGGAACACTGTTGTATGGGGTGCGGGAAGTGTAACGTCCACGGGAACCCGGACACAGCTGGGACTCCAGGCCTGCAGGGGATTCCGCGCCAGGGATCAGCACAGAAACACAGAAACTCACCCACAGAAGCTCTTGGGCCGCACTCTTGGATCCTTCTCACTCAGAGGAAATGGGTTCAGCAGGAAACTATCACCTGGGGAGGGGGTGGGGTGGTCTCTGTGGGAAGGGGCGGGGCCTGGAGGTAATGAGGGTGTCGTGGAGGGAGGTTCCTGGAGGTGAGGCTCAGGGCCTGGCAAGGCAAAGGATTCATTCTTAGTAGTTTCTTCTTAGTCTGGAAGCCCTGCTGAAATCTGAGCACTTTGGGTGGCCCAGCTTGCATTTGAAAAGCATTTGCATTTGAATCCCAACACCACACAAGTCCAGGCACAAAGACAAACTGAAAGAAAAGTGATGGGTGGAAGGCATGCTTCCCAAGTGGGAATTTCCCCAAGAGACACTCCAGCAGCTAGGGCCACAGAGACACACACTTGACAGCATCTGCTGCCATCTGCTCCACCTGACCACATCTCTCCTGCTTTTCACCTGGACGCCTCTGAAACTCAGACACTGATTTCAGGCTCTGCTCCCTGTGCTTCAGGCTCTGCTCCCTGTGTATGATCAGGTGAGCATCAAGATGGGGAATCCCTGAAAATGCCAGTTATCCTGTTGTCTTCTTCTCCTCCCTTGCTCTCTCTCTCTCCCCGCACTGCTAAAGATTTATTTCCCCTCAATCTGTGGGTTCTTATGTTCACATAGGTTTTTATGAAACCTTTCTATGTGAATAAGTGTCTATTTCGACCAAGTTACAGTCAACTAATTGTCCTACACAGAATGTTTCCTTTAATATATTTCATGTGTTGAGGTCTCTCCTTTCTATTTCTATGTTATTGAGGGTTTTTATCAGGAATAGGTAGTAGATATTGTCAAATGCCTTTTACGCATCTATTAATATGATATGGTTCTTATTATTTGTCCTATTTATGTGGTTGGTTACATTAATTTTTTCTAATATTGAAACATTCTTGTATCCCTGGTAATAATCCCACTTAATCAAGTTGAAATATGAACTCAAAGTCAGGGATAGGCGCTCTCTAACTCAATCCATCCCATTTCCACAAATGTAAAGATAAACTGGTCTGATGTATGATCTACTCACTCACCTAAACCAATATTATGTAATCATCAAATATGTTCCTTTATTGTTAAAATATTAGTATAATATATTCTGTTGTAGAGTGTATTTTATAAATAATTTTACCCCATATTCTCTGTAGTCATAAAATTTTCTTTTAAAGTTTCTCATGCATTAATAAAAAGGTTTCTTGTACAAATCTATATTTATTCAATTTTGTCCTTTACTATTGATTCATATTGCAGGTATACATATTAAGACCATGATTATATTTTTTTCAACAAGATTCTGGAATGATTATTACTTTACTGCTTATTTTAAAAAGAAACACTCTAACATTTCAGTACTTATTGTACATACAGTCCCTGTACAAGAGAGGTTGTTGTTAGGTGTCACTAAGTTAGTTCCAAATCATAGTGACCATATCACCACAGGGAGAAACACTGGCTTGCCCTAAACCATCCTCATAATTGTTCTTATATTTGAGCCCATTGTCTCAGCCTCTTTCAATCTAAAAAGTTTTCCTCTTGTTTACCAAGCTCCATGGTTGAAGTGATATATCTCTTGTTTTTGCCTCCGGTTTGCAAATACACAAAACTCTAAAGGTTTTACATATATAGAATAAGAAAATACATTTAAAAGAAGAACAATAAAGTCAGAGCTGTTGTGTGAATTCTGACTCATAGAACCACAGAGAGCAGAGAAACAGCTCCTTAGGCTTTTGTGTTTTACATTTTATAGAACATGTTTCATCTTTACCACAGCAAGTAGTGTCCTTATAGACAATAGTCCAAAACTAGACAGGTGATGCAGTGGTTGATTTTCTCAGTCTCAGACATGTATAAGCACCACCTGGAAGTTAAAATGTACTCGACTATCCAAGAGCTGAAGAACATATTCAGTTTATTTTGTATACAACTGTGTCGATATGGTAGAAGTGTATTGTTAATTGTTTTATGAGGCCCTGAGCACAGCTGTGAGATTCTGGTTGTAAGAGAATGACATCCTGACCCACTATCACAGTGACTCAGGCGTCACCTTTTCTGATGTGGATACTGAATGTCACAGGTTGGTGCTTTTAGCTCAGTGCTGTATGGGATATGTGACTTTGATCATACATGTAATACTAATCTAACCGTTTTTCAGGATAAGAATCAGGTGGGGGGGGTTTTCCCCACTAAGACCTACACATTGCATTATTTCCAACTCATCTGAATTATTTCCTGTATGGTCAGTGTTATGAAGAACAAACTTTCAGATATGTTGGTGGGAATTTAAGCACCAGGAACTACTGTTTTTGATGTCTCTGCCACATCCATATTAACCTCTACCACATCCATATTTTCCTGAATATCTGTGCTTAATGAAGTCTGTCCTGACTGAATTTTCACTTATGTGTTTCCCAATCACACCCATGACTATGCTTCTCCTATTCCGGGTCACGCTGAGACAGGACAGAAGTGGCAGTGTCCTAGCCGGAAGTGAGGGTCATAGCTAGGTTCCTACTTGCTGTGCACGGTGTGGAGCCAGAGAAGTGTTGCAGCCTGAGCTCTGTGTAGTCGGCGCGCCCACGTTGGGGTCGTGTTGGTGACCAGTTGGGGTGACCTTGCCGCACACAGCAGCCTGGCTCGGGTGCAAGCACCCTTCTCCCCTCACCTCCTCTTATCCAGTACCTCTCCCCTTGTACGGTGAGATGTGGGAGGGTGTCCCAGAGACTGGTCCCATCCCCCTGTTTGGGGATTGGTTGGAATTCCTTGCGAGAAACCTGTTGGAGAAAGGGGGATCCCAGACTGGCTTTGGGCGTCTGTGTTCCCGATTAGTCGCTTTGCAGGTCTCTCCTAAGCCCCCTGCATTGTCTCCATACAGTGTGCCACCTCCCCGAGACTCCTGGAACATCTTCAGCTCAAAGATGAGCCCCGGGTCCCTTTCTTCTCTCGCTATGAAGAAGTGAACGCTATTCAGGAAGCGAGTGGTTGCAGCTGGTGCACAGAAGGTTAGGGCTTCCTCCTGAGGTTTGCCCAATGTTGTGACCTGTGCAGTAACTTTCCCCGGGGAGCGGGGCGCGGGGAGAACCCAGGTCTGGAAATGCCCTGGCTCCTTGCCAGCCAGTAGGGTGTCTGCGGGGAGTGCACCCACCCTTGAGGTTGTTGAAGTGATATTCCAGCGCACGCACCGCGCACTGAGACATGATTGGCATTCCCAGGTAGCTGGGCTAAGTCCTTCCAGGACTGGAGGCCTCAAGCGAGGTGACCCAGGTTGGTGGCTATCAGTCAACAGTCTGGCAGGTGGCAAGTAAAAGGAGAAAGAGACAGGCCCAGCTGTACAAAGATGGGGTTCAGTGAGCAGGAACTCAGCCAAAGTGAAGGCCAGTCTTTCTTTGGGAAAGCGTATTGGTCTCGATAGAAGGGCAAGAGCCAAATACGGAAGATCTCCCTTCCCACATACACTCTTCAAGAATTTTGCGTTGTTTCTTTAATTTTTACAAAGCCGGGGGAGTGTGGGAGCTGCTCCTGCTTATTTATTGCCCAAAGGTAAATTTCTGTTTCCTCTGAAGAAGTTTCTAGTAGCTTGTCCTATGTTTAGACTTATGCCGACTCCATTTTAACTGTGTATTCCCACCTGGAGTCATTTTATCTCTATTTTAATTCCCTGAGTGTGTTGCTTTGTTTGGGGACATTTTTTTAAAATTTGTTTTTATCTTGCACACTCATACAAGGTTGTGTCCTCAATTTCAATCCATTCATTTGCATAGGGAAAGTATTTTGAAATCATTTCTTGAGGTAGTTCATCTGCCTGGATTTGTGAAACATATTCTGCTGTGTGACCCTTGGCTTTATATCTGGATCAATCTGTTCTAGTATATTCTCTAGAAACTAGCTAATTCACATCCAGAATACCTGAGACACAAGTGAGTGATTTTTTTTCCAGGTGGACATTTCCAGAGAAGACTGTCTTAGGGACTCAGAGACAAGTCTAGCGATGATCCACTTAAACTGTGATTGTCCTTTTTCCCATAGGTCAATCTCAGGTGCAGTTATAGGGATTGTCCCCCCACCCCCAAACACCCAACTTAACTGCTGTTGAATCAATTAAGATTCATAGAAACTGTACAGGATAAACCATCCATCATTGCCCCTTTGGATTTCTGAGACTGTAAAACCTTCCATGATCAGAAAGCTTTGTCTTTCTCCTGAGGATTAGATGATGGTCTTGAACTGCAGAACTTGCAAATAGTAGTCTATTTTGTAATCTACAACACCACTGGATCTCCTAGGTATGGAGTGTCTGTGTAGTTTTGGCCTTTTTATGATGGATTTGTTTCATTTTTTTAAGTTGAAGAGTAATTTTTAATAAATCATTTTATTGGGGCTCATACAACTCTTATCACAATCCATACATACATCAATTGAGTAAAGCATCCTTATACATTCATTGCCCTCATCATTCTCAAAATTCGCCTTCCACTTGGGTTCCTGGAATCATCTCATTTTCCTTTTTCCCCTACCCCTCCCTCTTTTCTCCCCCCTCCCCCATGAACCCTTAATAGTTTATAAATTATTATTTTATCTTATCTTACACTGTCCGGTCTCTCCCCTCACCTTCCTTCCCGTTTCCCATCACCCAGAGAGGAGGTTACATGTAGATCCCCTAGATCGGTTCTCCCTTTCTATACCCCCTTCCCTCCAGGTGTCGCCACTCTCACCGCTGGTCCTAAGGGGTTCATCCGTCCTAGATTCCCTGTTTCCAGATCCTTACTGCACCGCTGTGCATCCTCTGGTCTAACCAGGTCCCCAAGGCAGAATTGGGATCATGAGAATTGAGGGGAGGAAGCGTTCAAGCACTAGAGGAAGGTTTTGATTTTCATTGTTGCTACACTGAACCCTGAGTGACTCATCTCCTCCCATTTCTTTTAAAATATGGTCAGTAATTTCCATGTCCTTGAAGATAGACACTGGGATCTTGGTCAGAAGTTAATTATAATGGTAATTGCATTATAATTATAGATTGCTTAGAGTGTGTTATTTTCACAAAGCTGAGCCTTCTGCTTCATGAACATGGTCCATTAGTCTCATTATTTGCATTTCTTTTGGTAACTTGGAGTAGTGTTTTTCTTATAGATTTCTTTCTACAAGACTTTGGTTCTCTTAGGTTTATTCCATTTATTTTATCTTTTAGGTAGCTATTGTAAATGATATTATTTTCTGATTTCCTTTTCAGAGCTTTCAACAATTTTCTTCTAGGGCTTTTGGATTTTCTATGTTTAGAAAATCATCAGCAATTACAGAGAGTTGTCATCAGCAATTATAGAGAGTTTTACCTCTTTGTTGCCATTTAGGATGCATTTGGTTTTCATTTGTTGACTGATAGCTATTGTTCAAAGTTTGTGTTAGTCAGGGTGGACTAGAGAAACAAACTCATAGACACTCAAATCTGTTTAAGAAAGACCTTTATATAAAAGAGCAATTGTATATTGAGAAAACATCCTATCCAAGTCCATACGTCCTATATTAACCCATATGTCCAATACCAATCTAAAAATACCGCTTCAGACTCATGCAACACATGCAATGACCCTGGATACAGGAAGATCGCAGGCCAGTAGGTGGAAAGACTTGTGGATCCAGAGGCAATGGAAACTCTCAATGCTGGCAGGGGTCTCTACAGGATCCTCCAGCTGCAGGAATCTAGTGTAGCTCCATGTGTCTTATCAGCAGGAACGTGTCACAGGGAGTGTGAGGTAAAGGTCAGCCTCCCACAACTAATTGCAGGTTTGATAGGCACAATAGTACAGTTGAGATATATAAAGATTATAATAAAGTCCTAGAGAATACGGAGAGATTAGAAGAGAGATTGAAATAATGGAGTCAGACACATTTCCTGGTAGCATGCTCACCTCAGCCCCACTTGGTGGTCCACGTGGAGATGGGAGACAGGAGGGCAGGAGAGAGGAGGAGAGGAAGGAGGACAATGGGAAAGGGAACAGGGGAGCAAGGATGGAGGGAGATGAAGGGAGAGCTGAGAGCCAGGGAGAGTGAGGGGAGAGGGCTTTATATTGTTAACCCAGGCTTATATATCTTCTTTTGGGTGGGGCATGTAAGCCCCCGAATTACAGGTAAAGACATACATCAGAGAAAAGGGTTGTGGTATAGGTAATACAGTAGTGGTAGGGGGGGTGATATAGGGGTACATACACTATAGGAAGAGGAGGGATTAAGGGTTTACATGTGATAAGATGGGTGGATCCTAGATTCAGGATGGCAGCCTAACTTTGTATGTCACCAAGCAGGTTTGACCTGTTTCCTGGCTCTCCATGGAAACCATTAACAGTTGGGTGGGTACCCCACCTAGAGTGGAACAGATGCCTGCAGGAGGAATATGTCTAAGCATCTGACCTCCCACCATGAGCTTTCAAATAACCTCTGTTTGTCAGAAATTTGTGTGAGACAAAGCTGGGGGGCATTTTGTATCCCACAACTAGAGTGAGTGTGTATCCCTCCTCCAGCAAGCTATTTATTTCCATAGCATTACCAAATGAGGTCATCAAGCTGTGACCCGATTGACAGGCTAAATTCCACCCCTTCACTTTCAATATTCTCAAGCTAACACCAGATTATTTAACTACCACAGTTTCAGCACAATACGAATTAAGATTGGTATTTAATGATAGCCTTATCTGATTCCAATTTGAAAGGTGAATGCCTTCACTTACTCTGCATTGAGTTCAATGTTTGTCATTGACCTTGCATTTTGCTGTTTTAAGTCCTATCAAATAAATTTGGACCCACAGCAACACTAGAGAAAACAGAATGAAGCGTAGGTCTTGCTTCATTCTCACAGTTGTGATGTATGAGGCCTTTTTTGCAGTTACTGTGCCAATCTAGCTTGTTAAAGGTTACCTTTTTTAATAACCTTATGTTTCATAAAGCATTAGGTCCTTATCCAAGTTCTGATTTTCCTAACAAATGTCCGAAGTACTTGAGATGAAGTAATCACCTCCTCCCTTCTTTCTATTAAGCATTGCACATCATTCAATATACAATTGTTTGTTCTTCTGGTGGTCCATCCTACCATCAAATTATTCTCCAGTACCATAATTCAGGTACATCGTTTGATCTTTCATCCTTTTCATTCATTGTCCGACTTTGACATGCACATGAGACAATTGGAAACCTCATAATTTGGGCCAGGTACATCTGAGTCTTCAAAGAGACTTCCTTGCTCTTCACCTTTGACGAGGTCTGTGCAGCAGGTTTCCTCAACTAAATGCAGCAGTTGATTGAGTCAAGCTTCCATGAATATTGATTGTAGATCCAAGAGAGATGAACTTCTTCCAAATTTCAATATTATCCCCATTTATCCTGATACTTTCCATTGGTCCCATATTAGGGAGTTTAATTTTCTTTACATTGAATTTTAATCTAAAGTGAAGGCAGTAATCCCTGCTCTTTATCAGTAAGTTCTACAAGTCATATTGTCTTACAACATGTAGTTTTATGTCATTTGCATGTGCCGGATTATGAACCTGGCTTCCTTCAATCTTGATGTCATAGTTTTCAGTTAGTACAGCTTCTCAGGTTATTTGCTCAGAACAGCGTGTTGCACAGAGAAACTACTACAGCTTTCAATGATTCTGTATTACTGTGATGCACAATGAAAATTCATGGAAAAAACAAACAAACCACACTACAGGTTGTATTAAACATATATGTTTTAGAAAAAATATTCCGTGAAAGTGCTTAAAATGTTTTCCAGAAAATATGGCCAGGTATTCTGTAACCATTCCAAGAAAAGATCTCAAAAACAAAGTCAACCAAATAAACAATAACACCACCAATGAGTAATGGGAATTAACATATTTGTATGTGTATCTTTGCAAATTGAATGTCCCCTTTAGTCAAGTATCTATTCATGTCCTTTGCCCATTTGCATCTCAAAACTCTGTACATGTCCACCATCTCAACTCGTGCTAATTTACATGTTAGGCTAAAGAAAGAGGACTGAATTTTCAAGAGACTATTCAGAGAAATGAGAGAACACAGTAGAAGTAATATCCACTGTCAGCTGGGGGTTAATGAAATCAGAATTTCTTAACACTCTCTAAGCTTTCTGTGTCCAGACATTTTCTCCACTCTTTGGTGTAAGGAACTTGAGTTCTCAATAAATGGAAGCCAATTCCAGAGAAGATGAAGACATTAGACTCTCTTTTCGGTTTTTTGAGAAAAGATTGAAAGTATCTCTACTTTGTTCTCCTTGGGCTCTAACATGCAGATCACTCCTTCAATTTCCAGGTTAAAGTTCAAAACATGGTGAAAGGCACCACACTGGTCACAATTCTCCAGAAACTGTATAACTTGTCCGCAAGTTTTTATTTTCTTTCATATATTCTTTGGCCTGGAAGTTATGTCTCTCGTAATAGCAAGAGACTCCAAAAATGGGTTAACATAAAAGAGACTTACATTAGTTGTCAGCATGGATTTTTTTCCTCCCTGTCCTGGGTGCCCTGTGACAGGTACAGCATCAGGATTTGAGCCCAGGAGTGATGAATCCCTCACAAATCCTCTCCCTAAGATTTGCTGTCTCTTGTGGCTCCATATTTCTGGACCTGAATCTACCACAACCAGCAGAAAAGTTTGCAGCACTTGTTATCAATATGTTTGAGCATCAGGAAACAATTACCTGCCTTAATGCAGCTGACTCTCAAGCGCCAAAAGCATATCCACCAAGCAGTTCTCCCCGCAGCTGAGCGCAATGACCACTGAGGGCACAGCTGTCCATTACTGTGTGAGAGGAACAGTGAGAGGACTCAGTGCCATCCAGGCACAACCTTCCCTGTAATAATGACCTTAGTCTATAGGGATCACATGAGCTGCACAGAGCACAGGAGCCAGACTTCTGGGCAAGGGCAATGGGGGAGGCATGGGAGCAAGGAGCTTCCTCTTAGTATCTAGGGTTTCCTTTCCCTCCAAAACATTTTCTCTGAGAATCTTGTCTTCCTAAATATTACAAAACACCACATCAATTTCAATATTCATTCATTTATATGTTGTATGCATAAACACATTTAAATATATGTATGCATAAATGAATCCTGGTGGTGTGTTGGTTACTCATTAAGCTGCGACCTGAAATTTCAGGAGTTCTTAAGTACTAGCTGTTCCACAGTAGAAAAACAGGGCTTTCTTCTCCCTAAAGAGTTACAGTTTCAGAAGTGCTCAAGGACAATTCTACGCTGTCTATAGGGTCATGATGAGTCTGCACTGGCTCATGGCAGTGAGTGTGAGTGATGAATATATGGATATATACTATATTATTTGTGTCATGAACATGTGTTTAATGATTTTCACATCCTGGATGGCTGTACTGGATTAAATGAAATCACAAGACAACAAACCGTGGGGTTCATCTGAAGAGAACTTAATGAGGCATTCATAGCAACACACAGTTGTATAGTGTAGAAGTAAAACTCTGAGATTGATTACTTCAGTTTCCAACTAATGGAACTAGAAAAAGGTGAGTATGCATAGGTAATATCCATGGCATAGGTAGCACGGGCCTGGGAGAGACAATAAAAAAGTAACCAAGATAAATGAAATAACAGGAACACAACCAGTAAGCTGATTATATGAAAACTGACTCTTTTAGAAGATGAAGAAAAGTGATAAATAGCCAGGTTTCCTGATTATCACAAAAGCAGGAGGACTGGAATCTCTCAGATCAGAAACCGGAGAGGAGACACCATTCTGCATGTTTTGTGGACATGCTTTATGAAGAACTTCCTGTCCACACTGTACAAATATCACTGAAATATGGAAATGCTTAGAAGGAAAGAAAATCAGTAAGGTTCCCACACAAGAAACAGGTAATAGAACGGTCCACTATCATCATGTGAATCCACACCATAAGGGGAATCAGAGAGGATGCATTGTGAATGCTCATACCACTCAATTAGAAAGTTTGTTATGTATGTAATATAAAGTTTACAAATTGAAAACTATTTTTTAAAAAGATTGATAATTGATAACTAACAATTAAAGCAATGCTTGATAAACAACCTGCTTAAGAGCTGTTTTCTGTTGGGAGTGCTCGTTCAGTCTGAGGGAGAACTCTTGTCCATATTCTCTACTCATCTGCTTCTAAATATCAGGGGACATGCAAATGCAGCTCTCTGCCTGCTGATAAAACAACCACAGGCCCTGATGTGGGACTTCTCAGAGGACAGTACCCGTTTCTGGGGTCTCTGCTGTTAATATTTTGAAAGCAAGAGCTAGTCCAGAGGACACATAATGAATTTGGTACCAAACGTGGCTTTCATTTTGGCCATTTTACATGGTAATCATTGTAGAGCTTGCTGTGTGTGTGTATAATTGTGAGTGCATGTGTTTGTATGTAAGTCATCTAATCAGAGTGTCTGTTTGCAGGTGTTCAGTGTGAGGTGCACCTGGTGTAGTCTGTGGGCGATCTGAGAAAGCCTGGAGAGTCTTTGAGACTCTCTTGTGCAGCTTCTGGATTCACCTTCAGTGACCATGGATGAGCTGGGCCCGCCAGTATCCAGGGAAGGGCCTGCAGTGGGTCGCAGGCCTTAGTACTGGTGTTAGTACATACTATACAGATTCAGTAAAGGGCCAATTAACCATCTCCAGAGACAACGCCAAGAACACGCTGTATCTGCAGATGAACAGCCTGAAAGCCGAAGACACAGCCATGTATTACTGTGCAAGAGACACAGTGAGGGGAAGTCAGTGAGAGCCCGGACACAAACTTCCCCTGGTGGGAGGATATTGGTCTCCAGGGGGTGCGCAGGACCCACAAAGCACAGGACTCAGACCCAGGAGCAGCTGGAGCTCAAGGCTGGTTTCCTGTGGTTATATGTGGATTCTCAGAAATCTCAGTTCCTTGTGGGAAATCTCTAATTTAAAAAATAATACTTCTGTGCCTACTCCTGGCATCTGTGAATTCAAAGTTATATTGTAACCAAAACTATATTCTGTCCCACAGCAACAATCCGCTTCTTAACCTTTAAGGACAGGAAATGACTTTGCCAGCGGTCCCTGCATCAGAGTTCTCAAGACGCTCAGATAAAATATTTTCCAATCAGACTTCAGGAAAATGGTGCCTGGGTAAAGGTATCTATTAAGTGTTTGAGTATTGGCTGAAAGTCTAACAGTATGTTCTTTCAGCACACTCTGAGGAATTCTGGCAATCATCTAGCTAATAATTTAATAAAAGATAGGCAGTCTGCCTATTTTATATTGAATTGTTTCTTCAAATGACACAATTTTTGTTGTTGCTGATTTTTGCTTTTTTTGTTTTCCTTTTTTTTTACCCCAGGGTAGAGTGCGAACGCAGGGCTCTACTACCACAAATTATTCAGTCAAGTTTCCAACATTTGGGGAAATCTCAGGGGTCAGGACAGCTTTGGTTGTTTTTCCTAACCTTTGTGGCTGTGTGTGTGTGTGTGTGTGTGTGTGTGTATCTTTTCTGGAATCCCATCTGAAAATACATAAATTCGCCAACTGCATTTTATTATCTGGGTGTTAATATCCTATATCAGTCTATCCTTCAGAACCTGCAGCCCATGATAGTCCAGGAAACACACTACCTTTTTGTGAAAATTCAGGATTCAGGGAGAGCTTAGGGCCAAACGGGATCATTCAGTTCTTCATGCTGGATGTTGTATCTTCACCTTCACAGCCCCAAAGAATGTCGGCCACTCCTTCTGGTTTCACCCAGAGGGTCCACATTTGTCCTATTAATGAGCTCATCCTCCTCCTAGTGGCTTTGCTAGTATTTTGTTGTTTGATACCGGTAACATTCCCAGTATCCATTGACACACAACCTTAAGTGAAGAATTTCAGCTATTTTGGTATAAGATCCTGTATGAAATGTAAGATTAGGTGTGAATAACTTTATTAATGATGACTTTGTGGATACTACATGTCTTCCTGTGTCAAAGGTAATTTTTTTAGTGTTGCATGTACTCTTTCCACACTAGAATAACTCTTGAGTAGATGTAGGAGTGTAGTTGTCAAAGAAAAGTTCTTCCTTCTTAGTGACTTACAAAAGCCACTCCTATTTACAGCACACATTGAATGGGAGCTATTTTTGGCTGAATTCAATGAGATTTCTAGATTTAGCTGACCTTCAAATATTTGAATATCTAATTTTACATAATCTATTGCAGAGAGAAAATGAGTATCTGACAATTTAAATGCTCTTGGTTTTGTTCTGAGTATCTTAGAAAGATATAAGGCCCTGAGAGGAGAGGACTACTGCCTTTATTCCCAAAGCTGTTCTCAAACTTAATTTGTGTCTCCCTCCTCAACCATCTTCTTCATCACTTTCTGTGGCCTGAAAGAATAGGCCTTGTTCTAGAAGAATGGAGAAGTCACGGAAGGGAATGTGTTCTATGAGGAAGCAGCCAACATTCTCATCTCAGATTGACCCCTTTTAAACTTTATTACAAAGTTACCACTCACATGCAAATCTGCACATAGTCCATTGGATATAGTCTCATGATGTATTTACTCAAATTTAGCTCTTATTCTGATTTAATACACCTGGGAAAATAGGCCTCATTGCCAATATGTCAGTTTCTTCCTCTCCTTGGGGAAACTCTCAGAGGTGAAACGCTCAGGGATTGAAGCATGGGGTTTTGTGACTGCTTTATCTGTGAATCAGGCTCATTCTCTCTAGGAGAAGCATATGCAAATAAAGGCCCTCCTTATGCTGATAAAAAAAACACCCCAATCCCAACAAAACAGTTCTTGGAGAAGATCCTCAGTACCATAATCTACAAGAGTCGCTGTTCTGAAATTTGTATGAACACAGAATCATCATGGAGTCTGTACTAAGCTGGGTTTTTCAGGCAGCTATTTTAATAAGTAATGCTATTGAGAGCAAGTGTGTGTGAGTGGGTATGAGTTGCACATAGTTGACATGTGTGATCGTTTTCATGACCGGCATATATTTTGTTTGAAAATGGCAATTGCAATGTGCAACTGGTTGAGTCTGAAGGAAACTTGAGGGAGCATAAGACATTTTTGAGATTCTAATGTGCAAACTCTGGATTTACATTTAGTAACTTTTCCATGACCTGGATGAGCCAAGTTCCAGGCCTGCAGGGTGTCTTATTAGTACTGTTGATATCACATATTGTACAGATTCCATGAAAGCTGGTTTACCATCTCCAGAGACATTGCCAAGAACACACCGTATCAGCGAAAGGACAGTCTAAAAGTCAAACACACGTCCATGTATAATGGTGGGGAAGAAACACAGAGAGAAGTCAAAGTGAGTACAGACACAAACCTCCTATGCAGGGAGGGAGCTGTGTTGCAGGGCTCTGTAAGGGCATGAACAGAAGGAATGATTCTGGATCATGTGCATTTGGAGAGGGAGTTTCTAGTCTGGATCTCTATTGTGATCCAGGGTTCTTCATCTCACTATTTCACACGGGAATTTATGTTTTGTTTTCTTTTTATGATTCAGTTCCTACCCTTAATATCTGTGAATTCAAAGTTGTATTGTAAGAAAATAAAACATTCTCATAGAGAGAAAAACAACCAACCCAAATGAGCTTGTCCCATAGGGAGTAGAAATTTTCCAGGGGTGATCAGCGTGTATTTTGAGAAGGTCAGTGTTTTAGTCCTGGTGGACTGGAGAAACAAATTCATAGACACTCCTATGTGTATAGGAAAAAGCTTTATATAAAGAGCAACGGTATATTGAGAAAACACACCAGTCCAGTGCAGATTAAACCCATAAGGCCAATATTAGCCCATATGTCTGATACCATTCTGTAAATTCCTCTTCAGACTCATGCAATACATGATACAATGCCAGGTGCAAGAAAATCACGGGTTAGTGGGTGGAAAGTCTTGTGGATCCAGTGGCATTAGAAGCATCTTACTGCTGGCGTGGGCCTCCACGTGACTCCTCCAGCTCCAAGGTTCTGGCTGCCATTAGCATAGCTCCATGTGGCTTGTCAACAACAATGCCTCACAGGGAGAGAGTGTATCTAGCCTTCAGTGAGCTATTCATCTCCTTTGCACCTCCAAATGAGGTCATTAAGGCGTGACCTGATTGACAGGCTAGACTGCACCCCTTCACAGGTTCACAGGAGATCATGTAACTGCCACAGTCTGAATATCTTTCAGGAAGACTCAGTGGAGTGCTAACCGTTAAGGCCTCAATTAATGGCTGTAAAGTTGGTGGTTTGAAACGTGGTGTCATTTATTCAAGTACAATATATTGTAAAAAGTTGCTTTCACCCAAACTAAAATTCTGTTGACATTGATCAGTTCCAAGTCATAGTAATTCTAGAGGACAGACTAGAACTGCTCCTACAAGATTTCCAAGCCTGTATTTCCTTATGAGATTATTCCACCACAAATTCTCCCACACAGCAGTTCGTGGGTCTGAATGACTGAATTTTCATTTAACAGCTAGGCAAGTCATGACTGTCCCATTAGGATTGGTAGTTCTTACTTATCTATCAGTTATTTTTTAAAAATATTATATCCTGTCAAACAATCTTCATAGTTTAGAATTATGTTTTTCATCAAGCCTTGCTGTTTTTCATCCAGATTCTTCCCCTAGATCAGGGGTCAGTAAATTTCTTTTTTCAAAAAGACCTCTGAAAACTATAATTGATGATTCCATTGGTCATATAGACTTGGAGACAATTATTCAACCTTACTGATTGTGAAAACAACAGCAGGAAAGAGAAAAGGGCATAGCTGTGTGCTAATAGAATGTTATTCACAAAGACAGGCACTGGGCCATGAGCCTGTTAACCAAAGCCCTTCAATGAGGGTCTGTGTAAGTAACAGATGATCTTCTGTTTCTTTTCTAAAACAGTTTTATTGGAATTTCATGCACATGATATAATTCAATCATATCAAGAAGAGGCATATACCTGTCTTGATTTTCTCTGCAGTAGGAGCAGCTTGCCTGCCACTACCCCTCATCCCCTAAAATTTTTTGCCAGTGCCAAATTCTTCTCCACTCATCCCTTGGTCAGGAATGCCTCCCAGCTGATGAGGTGTCCCATCTGTGGCGCAGAAACATCCTAGACACTGACAGAAGAGCGCTTCAGCAGCTTGGCATCCCTACATTCCCTGACTTGATTGATCCCTAGTCACAGCTTCCAAACCAGCATATCTCAAAGGACATTGACACAGCAGCCAAGCTCATTGGGGCTGCCACAGTTGGAGTGGCATCTCTGGAGCCCGCATTGGGACTGGGTTTGGGAGCCTCATCCTTGCTTATGCCAGGAACCCTTCTCTGAAGCAGCCGCTCTTCTCCTATGCCATCCTGGGCTTTGCCTTCTCGAAGGCCCTCGGGCTTTTCTGCCTGATGGTGGCCTTCCTCATCCTTTTTACCATGTGAAGGAGCCATATCTACCCCCCACATTTCTCTGTCCCAAGTCTCTCTGCCCAAAATTTCCCTTCCCTGCACCTCCCCGGACAGCCTGGGGAAAATAATTGGCTCAAGGTTTGACAGAGACAAATAAATACTGTATTAATAAAGATGCTTCTTTTTTAAAAAAAGTGGGGGGCATACAATCATCATCACTATCGATTAAATTTTTTCTTCCTTTTGTTCATATCATTACATTTTTGGCAAAATGTACACAGGAAAACATTCTCCAATTCAACCACTGTTATATGTACAATTGAGTATCTTTGATGATACTTTTCATGTTTACAACCATTATTGATATCCTTTTCAAAATTATCCCATCACCAATAATATAAACTGAATTCCCCCTAAGCAACAACCATTTCACCTTCACCCATGGTAACCATTGGTCAAGCTTTGTTTGTTTTTATATAGTTTTAAAAATAGATGTATATAATATTCACATATCAGGCATCAAAGAACAAAAAAATCATATAATTGGGTGCATACCTCCATGATACAATCACCGAGGACAAACAGGTGCATATGCAAATGTGGTGAACAAAGCTGATGGTGCCGGCTATCAAAAGAGATAGTGTCTGGGGTCTTAAAGGCTTGAAGGTAAACAAACGGCTATCTAACTCAGAAGCAACAAAGCCCACATGGAAGAAGCACACCAGCCTGTGTCATCAAGAGGTGTGCAAGGGATCAGGTATAGGAATCATAAGAAAAAAAAAAATCTTACCAGAGTGAATGAAGGGGAAAGTGCAGAGTGGTGACCCTAAGCCCACTTGTTGGCCACTGTAGATCCCCTTGCAGAGCGGTCTAGGGGAGGACTTGAGTCAGTCAGGGTGTGATATAGCACTGATGAAGAATACAGCTTTCCTCCAGTTCATAAATGCTTCCACCCCTCCCTCCACCCCACCCCACCCCACTACCATGATCCAAATTCTACCTTGCAAGTCTGGATAGAGCAGAGGATGTACACTGGTGCAGATAGGAGCTGGAGGCACAGGGAATCCAGGGAGGATGATACCTTCAGGACCAGGGTGTGAGGGGTGATACTGGCAGGGTAGAGGGTGAGTAGGTTGGAAAGAGGGAACCGATTACAAGGCTCTACATGTGACCTCCTCCCTGGGGGACAGACAAAAGAAAAGTGGGTGAAGGGAGACTTTGAACTGGGCAAGATATGACAAAATAATAATTTATAAATTGTCAAGGGAACATGAGGGAGGAGGGAGCTTTGAAAATGATGAGGGCAAAGAATGTACAGATGTGCTTTATACAATTAATGTAAGTATGGATTGTCATAAGAGTTGTCTGAGTCCCTAATAAAATGTTTTTTAAAAATAGTATTCATTTACATAGATGTTTAAAATGTTGTACTATATGTATATATGCATATATATAATACTGAATTCTTTGGTTCTCTCCCCCTCCCACATTCATTGTTTGCTCCCGAAAGTTCCTCACCCTTCCTACTCCTCTACTCCCCTAGGGCCCTATAGACCATTGCATCAGTTATTGTCTCTAGGGATCCGCGCCTTCTGTGCTTTACAAACTTTGAAACCCAATAGAAACAACAAAAAACAAAACCAAAATAAAACATCAAGAAGAAAATAATAATAATATAAAGATAAAAATGAAAATGAAGAATAAAGAAAGAAAGACTACCATCAATATTTTAAAGTTCAGCAAAAAAAAAAATCCTGTCATGGAACAAGTGAGAAATGCTTTACCTTAGAGCAAGTACAGGTTGGATCGAGAGGTAGGTCAACTGACCAATTGTCATATTATGCCATGGTCTGATCCACCGTGATCAAGTTCGCAGTTATCTCTGTCTGAGAGTAAAGCTTTTCAAGGGGATCTGCCAGAGGTTTAATATGACTAAATATTCTTCAGATGGATTTTTTTGAGTTCTCACTGTTCACCTACCCTTCGACAAATGGGATGTTCATAATTTGAGCTCTGAAGGTTTTTCCTTCATCACATTTGAATTGTCACTATCTTTGGGTCACACATGCTGGTGTGCTTCTTCATTGTGGACTTCCTTGACACCTGACTTAGATGGCTGCTTGAAGACAAGCCATTTAGATCCCAGATAATTGATACCCTGGTACCATCTGCTTTCTTCACCCCACTTTGCTGTAATGCCCTTATCTCATTGATTTTTCAATGAAGGTAAGTATTGAGCAGAGCCATGTTAAGATCCTGTACCCAGAATATGATCACCTAGAGGATGGATCTAGCTAAATCCTGTCATATACCATGGGCACCTCTACCTAGTGCCTGGAAAGTGAACATGTGAAACTCCACAACTATGTTAGTCTGGGTGGACTAGGGAAAAAAATTCACAGACATTCATATGTGTACAAGAGAGAACTTTATATCAAAGAGAAATTGTACATTAAGAAGGCATAACCGCCCAGTCCAGTTCAAGTCCATAAGTCTGATATTAGCCCAGATATCTGACACCAGACTATAAATTCTTCAGACTCATGCAACACATGCAATGATGCCGAATGCATGAAGAGCACATGCCAGTGGGTGCAAAGTCTTGTGGATCCAGTGGAGATGGGTGGAAACATCTCAAAGCTGTTAAGAGTCTCCACATGGCTCCTTCAGCTCCAGGGCTCTAGCGTAGCTCCTTGTGCATTGTTGACAGGAATGTCTCACAGGGCATGAGACTGTGTCCTGCCTCCAGCGAGCTATTTTTCTCCTCAGTGCCTCCAAATGATGTCATCAAACTGCACCCAGATTGACAGACTAAACTCCATCCCTTCATCTTAAGTCTCAAATTGACAGCAGATTATACAACTACCACAGCAACCATGGAGGCAGATAAAGAGCAGGACAGGAAAAGCGAAGTAGGTACCTTCTCTATTTGTTTTGTACTCTACTCTTATTTGTATCTTTATGTCATTATAATTTTTCTTTATGTTTAATTATATCTTTGTTTTTAATTGTTTTGTTATTATCTCCAAGTTTGGAAGTAAAGGAGTGGATGAATAGAGACCATAACTGAGGCAATGGTTTATATGGAAGGGGGAGGAGTAATCAGTGGATCTGTGAAGCAGGAGGGAGCATTAAGCTTATTTTGAAAATGGGCATACAACTTTTTTTAGAAGTGTTTTAAGTATGGAAATGTGAATGTTATATCAGGAAAAGAAAGAAAGAAAGAAAGAAAGAAAGAAAGAAAGAAAGAAAGAAAGAAAGAAAGAAAGAAAGAAAGAAAGAAAGAAGAAAGAAAGAAAAGGAAGGAAGGAAAGAAGGGAGGGAGGGAGGAAGGAAAGAAAGAGAAAGAAAGAAAGAAAGAAAGAAAGAAAGAAAGAAAGAAAGAAAGAAAGAAAGAAGAAAGAAAGAAAGAAAGAAAGAAAGAAAACGATCTATGGTTACCATGTGTGAAGTGGGAAGAGATTTGGCTTAGGGGGGCATTAAATTAAGTTTAACTGCAGTGAAACAATATGCAGGGGGATAAAAATAATGGTTGTACAACCTGAAAAGAATACTCAATGGCACTGAATTACACATGTAGAAGTCGTTGAATCGGTGAAAGTTTTGTTGCATACAGTTTTGCAAGTATGTGAAATATATTACATGAATAATGATTACAGAGGGGGAGAAATTGTTCTATAATTGACTGTGGTAAAGATTATACAACTCTTCTTGATATGGTTGAAGTATTGAATTATATAAGGGGGAAAGTTCTAATAAAAGTGTTTTGTTTTGAAGTGGATGCTCAGAAATGTTCATCATTTTACCTTCCACTTTAACTCAACAGCCTGCACATCTCATGGGCTACCCTTGTCCTAAGGGTAGAACTGGGCTGCCCAGAGAGAAAGTGGAACATTCCTAGGAAAATAGTATCCCCAGGAATTCCCTTCATTATGGCTCACACCTCAGGCCAACTGTCTGCATTTCTACAAATCTACCCATGGTTTTCAGGAAGAAATTGTTTGTCCACAGTCAGTGCAAATGATGAAGGGTAGAGATTGACCTCACAGAACACAGGTCAGGAAAATCCCCTCTAGAGGCCATTACTGCTCCTACTCAGAGCCATCCTCTTTCTGCTTCCACAAGCACAGCACACGTGGATCGCCTACAGTAAAATATGGTAACAGAGCTCCAAGTCACACATGAAAGTCAGGTATCTTAGGCCTTCATCCTTACCATGTTAATCAGAGATGCCTGCGGAGGTGACACCCTTCTGGATTCTTCTTGGTGACATGAATGTCCTACCCTGTAAGCACCTTCATGTCAAAAGCAGTTCTTTTCATCTTAGAATGGTTTTAAATTATATTTCCCCCCGTATTCCTAGGTGTGATCGTGCAGGTAGAGCTGCTACAGACCAGTCATGAGTTGGGAAAGCTATGTGCTATGTCTCAAAGTGCTATGTCTAGCTTCCAGGTCTGAAAATATCAATGTTTCTAGATCTAAAAGGCTCTGGGAAACACGACCTGTGTTAGGTGGCACAGAAGCCTTGTGATGAGTCTTAGCAACAACTCAGTTTTCACATATTGATGCATTGCAACCACTATAGCTCAACCAGCTGCATGTGTTTTAACAATCTGAAACCTGAGGACACTGACATGTAAAATGTAGGAAACGTACTAGGAGACACAATGAAGGCTTAATGGTCAAACATCTCAAGCATCACAACCCTAATTGGGCAGCAGAGGGAGCTCAGGGTACATGGGACACAATCTTTGCCACAGGAGCAGGTGCAGGGGGTGCCAAGTGTTTCTTTGCTCTTGTGTCTGGAGTTTTCCAATTCACCCATGTGGAAGAGCACTTCAAGGAACCTTCAGCAACTAGGTTCGCATGCCTCTTATTTTCCTGGAGGGCAGATCCTAAAAATTAAAAGCCCATATTCTTCCTCAGAAGACAGGGGAGAAAGAAATCACACTTGGGACAAGTTGAAATCAATCCCAGAAGGACTGGTAGTCTCTCTATGCCGTTAAATTCTGACCTCCATGTGCTTCACTCAACACAATCAGTTTCTCTCCATCCTAATTATTTTTTCCAAATTACTTTAGGTTGAAATTGTATGTGTGTGAATCCCAGCCCAAGTATCTCCTGTGAAGAGAAAACCAAACCAAACCTGATTTTACCATTTCTGAAATAATTGACAGTTGTATATTATTTTTGTCAATATTTATTATTTTAATAGGTAATTATTCTCTTGAGAAAAACATATCCTTTAACCAGGATTTGTCAAATTATTTTTTTTACATTTTATTAGGGGCTCATAAAACTCTTATCACAATCCATAAATATACATACATCAATTGTATAAAGCACGTCTGTACATTCTTTGCACACCAGCCTGTATGATCATGAGGTGTACACGTGATCATGTATCAGACATCAAAGACCCAGAACAAAATAATATCTTTGTGAATGAAGAAGAGTGTGCAGTGGAGACCCAAAGCCCATCTATAGACAATTGGACATCCCCTTACAGAAAGGTCACAAGAAAGAGAAGAGCCAGTCAGGGTGCACTACAGCACCGATGAAACAAACAACTTTCCTCTAGTTCTTTAATGCTTCTCCCCCCACTATCATGGCCTCAATCCTACCTTATAAATCTTAGTAGACCAGAATATTTACACTGCTACAGATAAGATCTCGCAACACAGGGAATCCAGGACAGATAAACCGCTCAGAACCAACAATGAGAATAGAGATATCAAGAGAGTAATGGGAAGGTGGGAGTAGAAAGAGGAAATCAATCACAAGGATTGACATAGAACTCCCTCCCAGTGGGACAAACAGCAGAAAAGTAGGTGAAGTGAGACAGCAGACAATGCAAAATATGAAAATCATAATTTATAATTTATCAAGGTTCATGAAAGAGGGAGAGTGGGAGAGGGAGGGGAAAATTAGGAACTGATATCAAGGGCTCCAGTACAAAGCAAACGCTTTGAAAATGATGATGGCAGCATATGTACAAATGTGCTTGACAATGGATGAATGCATGAATTGTGATAAGAGCCCTAAGAGCCCCCAATAAAAGTATTTAATAAAAAAGAAAGCATTAGTATTGTAAAGCATAATACCTAGATTTGGAGAGCACAATCAACTCCTCAAGCATGGGAGACTTCCTCTAGTTTTTGGAAGATGCCCTGGAAACGTCCCGATGTGTTATGCAAATTCACAGACAGCATTGGCTTCTCTGGGTATGTAGAGACCTTCAGCATCTACAGAACTTCTAAGTTTAACTCAGTACCTTAAAATTCTTGGTGTGCAAAAGATTTGTGAAGGGAAGGCAAGCTTGATTCAAGGCAAGACAAACCTGCAGGGAAGGAGCGAGACTCAGGAGCCGCTGTCATATTCAGCTCAAGGGGACAATTAAGGGAAGGTCTAGAAGGGGCTGGGGAGGGTTTTACTTTTAGCATATGAATTTTCTTTTCCAAAAGATAATTTAAAAGAGAATTAGACAAGGGAAGCTTGTGTCAGATTAAATATATATTTCTAGGGGAATATTTATTTAACTGCATCAAGAAATGAATAAGCACCACACTTAGGGGGTGGAGAGGAGGAGGGCACATTTCAAGGCACTGTCTCTAACTGTAGGTTGACATTTCCATTAAGTCAATTCTTTCTCTTAACAACCCTATAGAATAGGGCTGCCCTTGTAGGCTTCTGAGTCTATAAATCTTCATGGGTGTGTAGAGAATTCTTCCCCCTGCAGAGCCATTGGAAATTTAGAATGACTGACCTTGCATTTAGCAGCACACTGCATAATGAACCCCACACGCAGGGCTTTCCAAGATATCTAGAACATTCTTATCTACTCTTGGAGTGACTCTCTTAGAAGTCATTCAACATTACTTATGACTATATAGGCAGAAGGTATGCAAATAGACCCCTCCCCTGCTGAGGAAAACCATCCAAGTCCCAACTCTGAAGCTCTTGGACAGTTGCTCCACCTCTGGAATTCCAAGGTACCCCCATTCAAGACTGAACAAATCAAGTCACAGTGGAATCTCTATTGAGCTCAATTTTCCTTTTTGGAATTTCAAAAGATGCTTTGATGCAGAGAAAGTGTGCATGAGGGGGCATGAGTGAGAGGCAGTAAATATGATTTTCAGGATCAGGATGTCTGTGTGTTTGCAGGTGTCCAGTGTGAGGTGGAGCTATGGCATCTGAGGGAGACTTGAGGCAGTCGGAGGCTTCTCTGATATTCTCCCGTACAGTCTCTGCATTCATTGCCTGTATTTATAATATACACTGGATCTGCCTAGCCCCAGAGAAGGGGCGGCAGTGGGTTTCATACATGAATAGTGTTGGTAGGACTCTCCGAAGGGCCAATTTACCATCTCCAAAGACAATGGTAAGGACATACTATAACTTCAAATGGACAACCTGAACTTCAAGGACACAGTTTTGTATTTCTGTGCAAAAGATGCACAGTATGGTAGTTACATAATCTGGTGTGAATTTGGGACTTCAGAGGATAAAGAGGGAAGGGTTGGAGTCTGTCAATTGGATCATAGCCAATGAAGCCTCTGCGTGGGCATGGCCTTCTGAGAATTCTGGGAAATCCCGTATTCCATCTTGGAGGTGGAAGAGAGACTCTCTAATCCCTGGGAGACACCCTACTGACAAGGGTGACTCTCTGTGAGACATCCCTGAATAGAAGCCACATGGACCTACCCCATGCAGCCCTGGGTTCTGGAGAAGCCATGTAGAGACCCGTCTCCGCTGAAAAGCTTACAATGCCACTGGATCCAAAGACTTTCTGCCCACTGGCCTGTGATCATCTTGCATTCTGGATCATTGCATGTATTTCATAAGTATGAAGAGGAATTTATACATTGGTATCCGACACATGGGCTAATAATGGACTTATGGGCTTGGACCTAACTGGGGTTAAGATGCTTTCTAAATGTACAATTGCCCTTTATATTAAATCTCTTATACACAATATACGTGTGTCTATGGATTGGTTTCTCTAGTCTACCCAGACCAACGCACACAGTGAGGAGAAGTCAGAGTTAACCCAGACATGAATGTACCCTAGTGGAAGAGGTTAGGCTGCAGGAATCCCTCAGGATCTGCAGAGCACAGGACTCAGACCCAGGAGCAGGTCCAAATGGAGCTTCACTACTGGCTTCCTGTTGTGTCTGGGGATTCTTCTCCTTCTCAGCATCCCTCAGGGAATCAGTGCATCTCCTCCCGTCTTTCTGAAACACTCACCCAATCTCCCTCTGATGATAGGATGATTTCAAACTTAGCTTGTTTCGTTTTTCCCTTGAATTGTCTCAAATTTCCCATGTAATTGGTAATTCGTGCATCTAGGACAAATTCTGTTCAAATCATCGGCTTCATCAAAAACTTTATCCCTTGCTTTCAATAACCCTCCTGTAATCCCTCCTTCCTCGGGATAACAGTCCCTGCTGTGCAAAGGATCTAACTTTATTATCTTTGTATGTGTGTGTGTGTGTATATATATATATATATATATATATATATATATATATATATATATATATATATATATATATATATATATATATATATATATATATTTCCAGACAACATACTACATGAACTTACCACCAGTAGCCCAATCCTAGATCAAGTCACCTCTCTCCATTCATCCAAATGGAGACTTTCTTCTCTGAGTTCATTCATTTTATTCATTCACAGCTCCTGTCTGTCCTTGTCCACCACAGGCTAATTTGAGAGTCAGGTTTTTTCTCCAAAGGCTGTTTAATTTAGCAGTTGTGAATATTGATACAAGAGTAGGAAAAGGGAGATAAGACACATTTTATGCTTAGTCTCAACATGCCTCCCCAGACCTCACCTCCCTTCCTGCTCTATGTCCCCTTGTGCATGGGCTATAAGCGTCCTATTCTGTACAGGGCACCCACAGGTTCCCTTCAAGTTCTGTCAGAATATCCTTCTCTAGAGACATGCCCAGGGACTGATTTTCTGTCAATCAGTACTGTGACTGCTGTAGTTATGATCACATATTTCTGAGTCAGGCACACACAGAGGGAAAGGCTATGGGAACCCAGACACATACACCCATACAGGGAGAGGGCGGGGCTCAGGGGTCACTCAAGCCCACAGATAACAGGGACCCTCAGGGGAGAAATGTAGAGGAGCCTAAGAAGGATTAGTTAAATTAGGTACCTATTTCCTCTACCTGCAGAGAAAATGTCTCTGCCACACACCTCCACATTCTTGTAGCTCAGTGTGTATATTCTTGTATGCACTTTGTCTGTTTTTTTGTATGTGCTAGTACACATGAACTACTCTGTGCCTTAATATGTTATACTATGTGACAGAACTTGTAGTCTGTTCTGCATTGATTCTATTATTATAATTCTAGTATATTTCAGTGTGTCTTTGTGGGTTTTTTCTTAAGTAAATGCATGTATATTTATTAATCTGAGGGTATTGTATGAAGATTTGTTAGTTCTAGTATATGTGCTGATTTGTTCATAGTAGGCATGTGTATGTTAATATGACTGTTAAAACACAAATGTCATTATGTGAGTTTCCTGCTTGCGTGTGTTCAGTCCAACCCATGTGAGCTCTTCAAACTTTATGAGCTCACATCTCCTTGAATAAAATACTTTATTGAGTGTTAAGAAATTACTAAGCTTGGGGGAATCCATTAGAGGCCCATAGTAATATGCACAGCAGAGTACGCTAATCAGTGAAACTTCTTTTTAAAGTGGACAATAAGAAACAGAAGGACATGAACAGCAAATCCTAGAGGTGAACTAGTCAATGCAGAGACATCCTTAACTAGGAAACAGGCCCAGAGGGATGTTTATTTTCTCCTCTCTGAAGCTCTTGTGTTTATGGATGGCAATGATAAAGCCTTTGTAAAAGAATGCACGCTACACTCAAAGGATGTCTAGTTGTAGGTACATGGGTGATGCCAAGAGCCAACGTGAATGCAGAAGTTTAAAGGTAAATGAGATGGATCAAGGAAAAGGATGACTTATCTTCCATCATCTTTGCCCAGAGAATGGGGTTCAAGCTCTCTAAATAAGGTTAACTGATGAAAAACAACACAAACTATTGGAGAGGGCTTACTCCTATTCCTTTCAAACAGCTAAAAGAACTCAAGGTTGCTTGTGCCCAATATGGCCCAACTGCCTCTTTTACTCAATCTTTATTAGATACACTTTCCTTCGAGGTGCTTCCCGCCGCAGAATGGAAACAATTGGCTTTTGAAAATGCAAATACTGCCTGCCAGGCAGCGCTGAGACCTTTTGGAAAAAAGGGCAACCTGTCCGATTATATCAGACTATGCTCAGACATTGACCCTTTCTTTACTCAGGGGCTTGCGATAGCAGCTGCTTTGTAAGGAAAAACAGTAAAGGAGGGTTAATGATACTATGGAACTTATGGGAGCCCTGCAGGCTGGGCTCCCTTCCCCCTCTGCTATTCCAGCCAATACATATAAGATCATTTTAGATTTAAAAGATTGTTTTTATACCACACCCTTGGATCCAAAATATTGTAAAAGATTTGCCTTTAGTGTCCCTTCCACCAACTTCAAAGAGCCTATGAAGAGATATCATTGGCTTGTTTTGCCTGGAGGAATGGCCCCAACCCGCTATTAATATGGGGAGGAGGGCATGTTTGGGTTTTTACACAGGATGCTGATGGAGCATGGGGGCTGCCTGAATGGTTGGTGCAGTTTGCAAACCATGCAGATGGTAATTTGCCTCAGAGTGCTTCTGGGGACATGGCTCAGTGAGAAGTACTAGGCTTAAGTTTCTGATCCACCACTCTTACTTCCTGCTGTCTGGGAAGGTCTGGAAATCAAGATGTGGGTTAATGACTCACGCCCTCCCTGTACAAAGTGAAGGAAATGTTATTCCACCCACTCCACAGTCTTTTTCCTCATGTAGACTAGAGATTCAAAAGAATAATAAAACCATATTGTGGAGATCATGTCTCACAGACAAGCCCATCAGGTATAACGTCACAAAAGAGAGATATATCATCGATTGGTCTGTCAACCAGGACAATACTCAAAAAAAAAAAAAAAAAAACACTGCCAAATGGGAAAAGGGGCTGTCTGCAGGACTTTGGTGGTCAGACTTGGGTTTTCCACAAACTCAGTGGTGGAAAATAGGGGCTGCTTAGGGGGACATGAAGCTTATGGGCCCTACCTCCAGACCACAGGGAAATGTTACTGCCTGCGTACCATCGCCTTATGTACTTTTGGCAGGGAATATTACTATAGATCATGATGATTCTAAGTTTAACAGGTCTTGTAATAACTGCAATTTGTCTAATTGTATTACCTGGTCCCCTGAAGGTATTGTCATCGCCATTTTATATCAACCTTCTTTTGTTATGCTGCCAGTGAATATTACTGGGCGTTGGTATTCAGAAAGAGGGTTACAGGTATTAGAAGAGACTGAAAAAGCATCAACCAGATTTAAGTGTTTTGTAGGTTTGCTTATAGCAAGTATTTTAGCTATATTAAGTTTAGTTGCTACTGCTACTACTGCAGCAATTGTACTTTCACAAATCTTACAAACTGCCCACTGTGGAAATGAATTATCCAAAGATGTGACTAATGTTTTGGGTACTCAAGAAGATATAGACAGGAAGTTAGAACAAAAAGTAAATGCTCTTTATGACATGGTCATGTATTTAGGAGACGAGGTGCAGGGGCTTAAGGCCAGGTCTAGTCTACAGTGCCATGCTGTACATACATGGATCTGTGTTACACCTAAATAGTACACTAACAGTCAGTATAGCTGGATTAAAGTGTAGAATCATCTTCAAGGTACTTGGCACAATGCTAATGAGTCTTTAGATTGATTACAACTCCATCAAGAAATATTAGCCATAAAAGATGCTAAGTCTCTTTATTTTGATGTCGACAAGGTTGCTGAGGATTGGCTCCAGCATTTTCAAGATTCTTTCCTTTCGTTAGGAAATCTCAGAGGCCTACCTCACATGCTTTTTCTCTAGTCACAGTGGGAGTGTGTGTATTGTTTATCTTATGCATACTCCCTATGATACTGCACAAGGTTATGGTTGAATTATTGGCTTTAGGAACAAAATTACAGGAAGTACACCTGCATACTTCACTCCCTCCCCAAACAGGAGTATAAGGCAGAGTTTGGTTAGTCAGACGGGTAAAATCGAGTCTGAGTATTCCAACCTAAGACAGGTCATAGTCTCCTGCAGACAGTGACTGATGACGGGTAAGGGCGATTTCAGGACTTCACAACCTAAGACAGACACAGTGATCTGCTGACGTTTTGAGTAAAGACGTCTTCAGTAAATAAAAAAGCGGGGGCTGTTGAAGGCCATTAAGACTCAGCTTTGAAACAGCTGATAAGTCTCATGAACTATGTATCAGTGTTTGCTGATTTCTTCTGTGACTTTACGTTTTGAACATACTGTTAAGAACAAGAACAACAACAACAAAAAAAGAACAAGAAAGTATGCAAAGTCTGGGAAGATAGGTTGTTTAATTTTCTCAGGGATGTCTGCCTTGGCAGAAGACAAAATTGCTATGTGTAGCAAATGTGCTTGCTTAACAATGAGATAATAAACCCTGGGTTGTTTCTGCATGGATAAAAGGAGTATGTAAAACAAACCCGAAGCTTCAGTATTCACTGTTGCCCTCCCAATACTTTTAATCTCTTCTTTTTACCCTAATAATCATTCCCCCTCTTTCAGGACGGTTTGACTCCTGAGCTGGCTCCGACAGCCCCTCCTTGATCAAAATTCTTAATCTAAAGCTTGAGTAAATTTTAACTCCTTCCAGAAAAAAATTGGTTGGTGTATAGAAAAAAGACCAAACAAACAAATATCCTGAATACTGAAAGTATAACAGTCAAGAGATCAATCATTGCATTAGATAAATCTGCTGAACAATGCCTCTTTAGAGTATTGAAAGGAAAAGATATTACCTGGAGGACTGGTTTCACCTGACCAAAGCAGGCTATTGTCAATTGACTCTTGTGCATTTGAAAGATGAACAAAGGAAGGCTGAAGAAGAATGAATATATTAGAATTGTAGTTCTGGACAAGAATGTCCCACATACCATGGACATGCAAAGGACAAACAAGTCTGTTTTGGAAGATGTAATGTCAGAGTGCTACTTAGAGGCAAGGATGGTGAGAGTTCATATTATATACTTTGGACATATATCAGAAAAGATCATTCCTCGAAAAGGATATTTTGTTTGGTAAAGATGACGGGCAGTGAAAAACATGAATCCCACTACCAAATGGATTAACAAAGTGACTGCGACAAATGGTTCACCAAACCCGAAGAATGATATTCCTGCTCAAATTGCCTAATGCACAGAGAGGACCATAGGGCCATCCCAATCACAAGACACGGCATCCCTTAATGACCCACAGCGCTATGAGGGACAACACTGTGGCACACTGTGGGAAATGTGCTCGATCTGACTTCACCACACTGGGGCAAAACTCTAAGGGCATGCAACAGAGCAGCAAGAGGAGCAAAGCAATGAAGTGCCCGGGAAATACAAAACAACAGACTGAGTGGCCAAGGCATGGTACCACATCAGACTCAACCAACAGTAAAATACTCCTAATGATCAACGAACAAACCTGGAATGATTCTTAAGTCGTTTCTCTTTTTTCCCGGTGGTTGCTTCCTTTTTTGTTGTTGTTGTTATTTTGCTCTGTCTTGTTTCTGTGCTTATTATTGTCTCCGCATGTCTATCTAGATAAGATTGGCAGGATAAACACACCAGAGGAGACAACAATGGGGCTGATGGTTCTGGGGTGGGGTGGGGGGATAAAGGAAACAGGGAAGTGGGGGAAAGGAAGTGGCTGTAAGCCTGGGGTCAAGGGCACAAGTGATCTAAAATCGACGTTGAGGAGAGTGTAGGATGCCTGGTAGGGCGTGATCAAGGGCAATGTAATGAGAGGAATTACTGAAAACTGATGAAGGCCAAACATGATAGTGGGACAAGAGGAAAGTAAAAGGAAATAGAGGAAAGAAGTAGGAGACAAAGGGCATTTATAGAGTTCTAAATACAGTCATTTACATATGTACACATATATATGACAAAAGGGTAACGTATCTATGTAAATATATTTAAATTTTAAGTATAAAAGTAGCAGATAGACATTGGACCTCTACCCCATTACTCTCTCAATGAAAGAAGACTTTGTTCTAATAACCTGGCATTCCATGATGCTCAGCTTCCTGACACAATCGATTAAGACAAAATGGTGCAGAAGCAAATATGGTGAAGAAAGTTGATGCTGCCTGGCTATCAAAAGATATAGCTTCTGGGGTCCTAAAGGCCATCAAACTGAGAAGCTACAAAGTCCACATGGAAGAAGCACACAAGCCTGTGTGATCATGAGGTGTCAATAGGATCAGGTATCTGGCATCAGAGACACAGAACAAAAAATCCTATCAATTTGAAAGAGGGGTAGTGTGGAGTGAGACCCAAAGCCCATCTGTAGGCAATTGGACACCCCCTTACAGAAGGGTGTGTTACACAGAAACAAAACCAGGACACTTGTGAATATATATAGATATGTGCATACATACATCTATTACATATACAATATATAATCATTATATATAAAACCATTATATATAATCATTATATATTATTATATATTCTATATAATGGATAGACATATAAAGCACAAAAGAATATAGCAGCTAATTTGTTCACACAGCTGTCCAGAGTGCTCAGTTCAACTCACTTCCGTGAAACATTTAATATACTGGAAGTCCTTCAACTCATGAGGGCCACTGGGTCCAAGGTCAAGGAAGCAGACAGGTGAGTCTTATGTACGGCAATGCAGGCAGTCTGGACACAGGCAGCAAACAAAGGGCAGATCATCAACAAAGAGCAAGAAGATAGGATCCAACAGTCCCAAGCTCAAGTGATGCATACATCAGCAACATGATGAAGCACTTCTCAAAGGAACCTCAAGCTCTAGCGACATGATCCACAGGTTGTTAGGCCAACACTTAGTGTAGCTCACAAGTTGTGGCAGAGAACTAGCAGGCGCACCCTGATCTGATGAGAAGAGTACAAGAGAGAGAGGGGCACGGTTTGCCTAGCCATTTATCTCTTTGCCCTCCAATCAAACTGCAACATTATTTATACCATGTTCCTATGAGCCAGGTTGGCACAATAAACTAACCTATCAGAATGGGTCACAAGGATGAGCCAGTTAGGGTTCAGTATAACACCTATGAAACATACAACTTTTCTCTAGTTGTTTAGTGCTCCCCCACCCCACAATCATGACCCCAAATCTACTGTACGAAACTGGCTAGACCAGAGAATGCACATGGGTACCGAAAAGAGCTAGAAACACAGGGAATCAAGGGCAGATAAACCCATCAGGACCAATAATCAGAGTGGCAATACCAGGAGAGTAAGGGGTAGGTGAGGGGTGAAAGGGGAAATGAACACAATGATCTACATATAACCCCTTCTCAGGGGGATGGACAACAGAAAAGTGGGTGAAGGGAGACATCAGACAGTATAAGACACGAAAAAGCAATAAAAATTATAATTTATCAGGGCTTCATGAGGGAAGAATAAAATGAGCTGATACAGCGCTCAAGTAGAAAGAAAATGTTTTGAAAATGATGATAGCAACATGTACAAATGTGTGTAACACAATTGATATATGCATGGATTGTAATACAAGCTGTACAAGCCCCTGATAAAATGAGTTAAAATAAATAAATTTTTTAAAAACATGCGTTCATCCTCAATTATGAGGATGGCACAGGAGAGTGCAATGTTTTGTTCTGTTGTGCAATGGGTCCCAGTGAGATGGCACTGACTCAATGACAGCTGATATGACAACAGTCTCAGAAACCACAAATATACACCCAGCGCAAACACAAAGACATTAGTGTGTTATGTTTACAAAAGATATTATTTCTCTCATGAAAAAAAGGGAAGAGGTTTCTTCAGTTAAAAAAAGTTGGAACAAACAAGGTGACAACAAAATCACTGAGGCATTTCCACCCCTCATTAGCCCATTCTTTTGGTGAGCTGAAGGCAGTTCTCTAAGGGCCTCACAGCATGCCAGGTGGCAGAGTACTTTCAGGAACATGGGCTCTAGTCTAAAACAACACACTCACTAAGTGGTGAGCAGCTATTTGTCTGTCTAGGAAACTGTAAATCATGCAGTCCTGTACACTGAGGGTTCAGCTGGAAGTTCAGAGGATCCAGCAGAGCAAGAGACTGACAATAATTACTCACTGGATTGCAGGATGCTTAGAAGGTCTATAATCAATTGAATCAAAATAAAATTTCTTGAGAAACTTCCAGCCTAACTGTAAGATAGATGAAAACTAAAAATTCTGGCAGCTAGAGTATTCACATAAGATTAATAAGCACTTTTTTACTGTTTTGTTGCTTAAGTTCAACTTATTGGGTTCCAACATAACAATAGTTTTTAGAGAGCACTTAGTAACATTTTCTATGAGACAAGAAACAACCTGATACCCATGTCAGATGACGATATTTTAAGAAAACTATAGACGAGTGTTGATAATGGATCTGAATGAAAAAGTTATTTTTAAAATAGGAAACTGAGTCAGACAATATATTAAAATAAGCATGCATCAAGATTAATTCTAATTCATCCCAGAATTGATTTAACACAAGAAAATGAACACTCAAATATGCCTAGTGATGGGGGAAAAGTCAATTATCTAAATTGACACAGAATGAATAATAAACAAAGTAAAAAGCTTTTCATGTTAAAAAAAAACAACTACAAATCTAACATGAAATAGGTAAAACTCAATATGCTAATATACATTCTTGTAAAAAAAACTTTGAAAATGTCACATGTAAGAGAAAGAGAAAAAAGTTCACCCCACCGCAGAATCAGGATAAACATACATATCCATTTTCACCACTCATATTAAAAATGATACTAGCTAGATTGATCAGAAAAAAGGAATTAATAAAAAGAAGAAAATGACTTCCAAAAAGAAGAAAAGAAAAGTCCTTATTCATCATAAATTGAAGATGTCATGTAAAAAAGTTGCCAATTGAAGGCAAACAAGCGGCCATCTAGCTCGGAAACAACAAAGCCCACAGAGAAGTGCGCAACCTAAGCGAATACAAGGTGTTGAACGGACCAGGTGGCAGACACCTAGAACAAAAACCATCATTGAACCTCGAAGGAGCTTCTTCCGTGTGAATAAAACGCAGGCTGAACTTCATAGCAGGTTCCAGATTCTCAGGAATTCCACGGGCTGTATTGCTCAGAGCTAGAACCCACTGCTTGGGGCACACTTGAACTGAAAAATCTTGCTGGACTCACGGCTTTCCCAAAGACCCAAGATTCTCAAAGAACGAGCGTAAGGTTGACGGAAAAAAAACTGCCGGTGGCGCCTTTTTGCCTTGAAACCGGCAAGAAGCAAGATTTTCCTTAAACCATGAATCTCAGAAACATTGTGATCGTGAAGGAAAACCAGGGAGAGCAGATGTACTTCCAATAATCCAACACTTAAATGAAACCTCAAACCTAAATCCTATCCTAAAACCAACCCTAATCCTAACCCTAACCTAGGTCAAAACCTAGCCCTAGGTCTAAACCTAAAAAGAGGTGTAACCCTAAGCCTAGGTCTAATTCTGTATACTCCTAAACTTAAACTGAACCCTAACCTAAGGCTCACCCTAAACCAAGCCCTAACCCTAACCATATGTCTACCCTAAGGCTAAGCCTAATCCTAACCCCAAATCTGATGTGAACATGCAGCTCCCCCTACAACTAACCTTACTCCTAACCGTCACCCTTCGCCTGAACCTAACTTAACTCTATCCATCACCTTCAATCCAAGCCTCCATATCACCGTTAATGTAATCCAATCCCTTAAACTAGACAGAGAGCTAAACTTATCCACAACCAAAACGGATGTAACACACAAGCCGCAAGCCTGACCCCAACTCTTAACCTCGCACACTTTCTAACCCTCACACAAATATTAACCCTAACCCATACCTAAACAGTCAAGTTTACCATAGGCCTAAATGAGACAATAGGTTCTTTCATCCTTAAGCACTCTTACCTAAAACCTCACACTCACCCTACATTTCATCCACAACCTTACCATAACCCGAATCCTCACGCAGCCGTAACTCTAACCTGAACTCGAACACTGTCTCTAAACATGCCCACATGCCTGTACCTATGCCCGTTTAAAGTTAACCCTAAACCAAAATCTTCGGTCCCACTATTTTGCAGCATTTTAAAGAAGTACACTGGGAAAGCTTTTTCTGCAAGGAAGAAACTGCAGGCGGCGTGGCTGAAATGAGAATATCATGCTGCACGAGCTCTTTGCCCTCAGATGTAGAAGTGTCATCATTGGGCTTTATAGAGAAACGGGACTTTAATAAGTGATCATCAACCTCTGTGAATTCCCTTTGTTCTAGACGCCTGAAATAAAGAGTTGTCCTGAGTCACATAAACCTCCACCGAGTGGTCTTAATGTGGCGCGGGAACATGCCGATATAAGAGAATTCCGAAGAAGGCTGAACGTCCACAATTGAATGGTCATTGCCAGAAATGAAGTGGCAGCCGGATCAGACTGGGAAACTTAAGCTTCCATTAGACAATGAAGATGTGAGAATCTGGTACGTCCACAATTCACGGTTTCCTTAGATCCATGAAATTCCTTGTTGAATTTCAGTCAGAAAATGAAAACTCCGGAGCCTCTGTTCAGCAGGCCCGGGTTTAGCTCCCAGAGGCACACTGGTGCTCCTCTAGAATCTGGATAAAAATCGTTTTCACGGGAATAAGGAATCTTGATCAAGCCAGGTGGGTCTTGACAAACGAAATTGCTGCTTGTGCTGGCTATACTGACAAGCACCCACCTGTGCTAGTCCATGGCTTATTCAGCACAGGAATCTGCATCAATTGAGCCAAGACAAAGGAAAGCTCAGGGAGGCAGCACCCGTTTAGAAAAGCATTTGTACTTTGAAGAGGAGGCCAATGATGTGAAAAGACATACCCATGGCAAATAGTTTTCATCATGGGCAGAATTTCACGGAGCAATATTGCTGGGAGAGAAAAGGCACCACCTGAGTGAGCCATGCTCAACAAAACTACCTAGGGCAGGAGCCCGGTTGCCCCCAGGCACTAGGCGTGTCAGGCCTCAGCATTGTAAGGAGAGTTCACTGAAGTCCCTGAGTGAAGTTTTCTCCGCTGTCCTACGTCTACGTTCCTAAAATTTACTCTGTGGTTTCTGATGATCCTGGGTTATGAACGGCCACCATTCACCGTTCTCCTTACACTCGTGCGTCTCCATCGACCTTAAAAGAAAGGGAGGACATGCAACTGCTGGCAGGTAAATTCAGCAAAGTTTGTTTCAACACAAAAGAGACAGCTCTGTGGTGACCCGTCTTCCACGGTAAAACATTTAATTACAACTCTCTTTTATACACGTGTGTCTGTGGATTTCAACATTTCAGTGCACAGATTAGCACATTCCCATAGAGGAGTGAACCTCCCTTCCGTCATGTCTATAGGTATTTCTCCTTCCTATGGGCAGCTGGACAGTAATTTATCTGGGGAACGTCTTGTAAACCAGGACAATGGTGCTTCCCCAGCTTTCTGTGATGAAGGGCCAGGCCATTGGTTACCTTTATAAAAGTCTCCTGACACGTCCTAGTGATGTCTGTTTCTGGGACCATAGTGGCTTCCTCTTCCTCGGTTGGTCTTGTTGGTAGGTGCTGTCCAGTTGGTCTGCTTCAAAGCAACCCCAATGTACAGGACAAGGAAAGGCTTGCCAGTCCTGGGCCACCCTCATTTCTTTCTGATGTTTGAACCCATCGTTGCAGCTCCCGTGGCCATGCATCCTGCAAATGGCCTGGCTCTTTGTCACTGATCCTCCCCTTTAATCTGACCAAAAGTGTTCGTCATCTGGTCCTCTCTCTGACAAGGTTCTGCCTAGTTTTACTAGTCCTCCACTACCTGACAGTGTATCAATGATTAGCATAAGGTTTTCAGTGGTGTATTTTGTCATCCTCAGTGTGTCCTTATTGGGGGCTCTTACAACTCTTGTTACAATCCATACACCAATTGTATCTGACGTAGTCATACGTATATTGCCATCATTCTTTTCTAGACATTTACTTTCTATTGAGCCCTTGGGATCAGCTCCCCTTTTTTTCCTCCTCCCCCACTCGTGGTTCCGTGATAGATTATAGATTGTTATTATTTTCATATCTCACATCGACCATTGTCTCTTTTATCCTCAGCTTTCTGTTGCTCCTCTCCCTGCGAGGGGTGTGCGGTTATATGTCATTTGGTATCTCTATTCCCATTCCTGTTCCTGGGTTCCATGTGTTGTGAGTTTTATCTCTTGCTAATACCTATGCACTCTAGTCCAGAGTGGGAAGCGGCACTGGGGTGATGATAGTGGGCGGTGATGAGACCTCAAGGGGTCAGAGGCAGATTGTGTGATTCATTGGTGCGATCCATATCTCCTCAGGGGGGCCTCCACCCAGTGGGACACAGCATCTGGGAGGCTTGTGGCTTTCTCCTGAGACAGCATGGTGGCCAAGGGCCCAGGCATTGAGGGTGGGACTCTGGGCCTGGGGTGGCAGCACTTGCAGAAGCCACCCCCTCCCCCAGGCACCCACCTGGATATGGATGAGCACGTGAGACAGTTGGCTGTGAACTTTGAGGGTGGCCTCAGTGTCTCAGAGCAGGTGGGGTCTGGCCTGAGTCAGCTCCCACAGCTCCAACCAGGAAGCCCTGCCCCCAGGCGGGGGTCAGCAGTTATCCCAGCATGCTCATTCCTCCCCCTCAGCTTCTGTCTGGTCAGCCCTTCAGCTTCCTGGCTGGGTTTAGAACTTGTCCTAAGCTCCCAGAGGGCCACCGTCCTGAGATCTTGCTCAGCGCTTCAGGCCTTTCTGCAAACTCTCCTCCCAGGAGCCCATTATCACTAGCAGTTTACCCCTTGCTCTAACGATGCTCCAGGAGGCCTGCTTGGGAAGTGTTGGGCTGTTGCCTGGTTCAGTCCCACTAACTGCTCCTCAGGAGAAAGAAGAGGTTCCCTGCTCTTGGAAAGATTTACTGGCTTGCAAACCCTCTGGAGGATCCCCATGAGTCAGTAGGTGGGGTCATTCTAAAGCCCGGCACTCCGCAGGTAGCCACGTTGTGTGCCACCCAGGCATGCTGTGTGTTTGGAGGAGACTGCACACCCTTCAAAGGTAGAAGCTGCACCCCTCCATGGTTCATGCATGCAGCAAATGCAGGGCCCCTGAGACTCCGGGCCAGCCTCTGGGCTAGGATCATGGGCAAATCGTTATCTCGCCTAAGCTCCATCTGGGCTGGAAACGCAGTAGCTTGTACTGTGACCTGGGTCAGCCTGGGGCTGTGCAGGGCATCCTCAGCCCAGCTCAACTCTTCCCAGAACACCCCTGCAGGTGCAGGGAGCCCTTGGCTTGGGAAAGTGACCCTACTAAGTGGGCTTTGTGACCAGGCTCCCTGATCCACAGACCCAGGTTTGCCTCCTCCACAGGCTGCAGACAGCAGGGGCTGCCCTGGGTTCCCTGAACTCGGGCTACCTCCAGAGACAGTGTGGGCAGGATCTGGAGGGTGTGGAAGTGAGTCGTGCTGGGAAAGTGGATGGAGGAACGGAGGGTAGGGTAGATGCTGGGTGGGCTGAGGGGGCAGGAGATGCCCTGCAGAGTTCTAGAACCAGGGCTGAGGGATGTGGGAGCTGTTGGGACCAGCTGGCCCTTTCGTGAGTTTTAGGAGCTGCCTGAATTCCATCCACATTGACCCTCTCCAGCCCCACCTTTGGCAGATGCTGGAAGAGAAGTTCAAGGTCTTCCGGGAGAAAGGGCAGAGTGTGGGGCTGCCAGGGTGCAGGCCCTGAGGGAGCTGGCAGGTGCCCTGGAACTCGCCTCCCCCAGCTCCATGGCCCAGAGTCAAGTCCACAGGAGCGGCGTTGAGGCCACATGGGTGAGGCTGGACAAGGCAATGAAAGCCCGCAGAGAGGTGGGTGCTCAGAGGGACAGGCCAGTGACAGCCAAGGGGCTCGGGACAAAGGGGCCTACCCCAGATGTGTGTGCATGTGTGTGTGTGTGTGTGTGTGCTCGTGTGTAGGGGTGGGCATGTGGGTGTGTGCATGCATACTTCTGTGTGTATTCTCGTGTGCACATGTTTGTATGAAGGGGCATGGCTGACTCCAGCTCCCAGCATCAATCATCCTTCCCCGTCCAACCACGCTCCTTCCTGCCCCCAGTTTGGAGTCGTTCAGCGCAGGTCACTCCTTGTGGCAGGACCACGAAGTGGGCTCTCCCAATGCTCCCTGAGCACGGGCCGCAGTTTCGTTGGGGGCACAGGCCCTGCTGGTCTTCTTGCTGACCGCCACTCTTAGAGCTCCCTGCCGCCCCTCCCCACACCCTCCTTTCGCGGGATCTGGTGTCTAAGTGCACTGAGCACCTGACAGGTCCTGCAACCGAAATCCTGGGGCTGGGTGGCCCGGGGGCCAGCCCTCTCCTCACTGACTGTTGGAGGTGCTACAGGCAGACCCCCTGACAGGCAGCCCACTCGCTCCCTGAGCCGCCATCTCATGTGCTCAGGGCTCCCCATCTTATTGCCTTCCTCCCAACATGCGTGTCAAGACCCTTTACTCCCTCGGGCCCTGCCTGTGGCCCCCGGGCCTCATCAGGAACCTGCTGTGATCAGAGGAGACCATCCATCTTCTAACCACCGAAGGGCCAGGAGGCGCGAATGTACAGCGATGATATTAGGTAAAGGTCACGGTAAAGTCACAGAGGACAGGAAAGACAGGGGCGAGAGAATACAATACAGAGTCAGACATGTTTTATTAGGCATGCTCACGTCAGCTCCTCTTGATGGACCACGTGGAACTGGGAGAAGTGGAACCTTTGCTATCTTGGGACGTGTATAGGGAGCCTGGAGACACACCTCTTCAGTAGTGACATGGGTCACAAGGTGGGCGGTATCTATCGTAAGGCCCCTGTACTTGAGCTCACCAAGGTGAGGAAAGCTAATACCTGCATTGGGGGAAGCTACAAGGGGGGCAGGGTGTCACGGTGGGAAGAGAGGGCAAAAGGATCATATCTGCTTCTACACAGAGATACAATCAGCCATGTGCTCACATTAAGGCAGCCTAGCTGTTAACGGAGAATCAGTGGGAATGATTTTTAAAGCAGGATAATGTACTTGGACTTTACCTCTAACTTACCAAAGTAGAGGCTTTCCTACCGTGGAATACCAGCTTTCCAGATTCTCCCTGTTATAAGTTAGGGAATAGAGTCTTCGTCCTATTTCCCTCCGTGTTAAAGCCCCACAAATCCCCAAGCCACAGTCTTTGCTCAAAAGGAGGTGGCCCTGTTCTAAGGGAGAAAGTTGCTGGCCCTCCTTCCCGCTGTGCCCTCGGCTTCCACAAGGCGGCGCTCGAGCTGTGGGGCCACATGCAGAAGGTGGTCCTGGTGGAGGGTGCTGTCCTTGGCCACGACCTGGTGTCTGTGGAGGTCCTGCAGCGCCAGCACCGCCTCCTGCAGGGGAGGGCCCCAGTCCCTCCCCCCCGCAAGAACCCCTCTTCTGTAGGCAATGGATGGATGAGGAACCCTCACCCCCAGCTGACCCCAGGCAGGACTGCAGCCCGCCCCTTCCCCCTCTGGGATTGGGGGTGACGGGCCTGGGTTTGACCTAGGCTGGGGTACAGCCAGGATGGCCTACAGAGTCCTGGGTGGAGGAGCATTCAGCCTGCTCTCTGCCAGCTGCAGAGGGAGCTGGTGGCTGTGGACGAGGTGGTGGTTCAGATGCGGATGGAGGCCATCCAGGTACACCCTGCGGTCCAGGAGGGCCTGGCCGAGCAGCTGGCTGAGGTGCTGGAGGCCTGGGCCACCTGAACATGAAGGCCTGGGAGCAGGGCCAGCAGCTGGAGTGGGTAGCCCATGGCCACGCCTTCCTCAGGCACTGCCAGGAACTGCTGTATGTGCCACCCCACCTGGATGGGGGCTCGCTCTGTCCCATGCGGGTGGGGGCACCCAGCTCTTCCCTGCCTCCTCCCTGTTCTGCCCTCTGGCCCTGAGACCTGTTCCCATGCCCTGTCCCCCACCCAGCACTCAGGCTCAAGAGAAGCAGGCGCTAGTCTATATCCTCAGAAGGGCCAGCTGGGGCCAAGAAGACACTGGGGCAGGAGCTCTGCCTGAGAGCCCAGGCAGTGCGGCCGGCGGGGCAGCAGCTGCTGGACACCAGCCACGTCATGGCCCCAGAGATGTGCGCGCTGAGGTCTAGGGCCAGGGTGGTGCGTGGCCAGAGCTCCCTTTCCTGCTGCTCCCTGCTCCACGGTAACCCAGCCCTATCCCACCCAGGCGACACCCTGCGCCCCTCCCAACAGCCCTCTGCCCCCCAGGTCACAGTGTCTCCGGGAACTGGACAGGCAGCTGCAGGAGCTCCGGATGGCCTGGGCCCTTCACCAGGACCACTGCCAGGTGAGCCAGGACTAGGAGGAGCTGCGGGGAATGCTGGGTCAGGCCGCGGTCTGGCTGGCCTCCTGAGAGGACCTCCTGCTAGACCCTGACTGTGGGGTGAGCAGGGATCCGCCCCTTAGAGGGCCACATGCCTGGCACCAGGACTTGGACAGGCAGCTGGTGGCCCAGGAGGAGAAGCTCACCCAGCTCCAAATGTAGGTGAGGGTGTGGAGTGCGGGACTGAGGAGGGGTCGAGGGGCCTCCACCTGCGGTGGGGTCTCCAGAGCATTGATCTGCCCTGAGGGGCACACCTTCGGGGAAACAGCCACAGGGTCCTGTCCTCCATGGGCAGTCTGGCTCTGTGGGGTCCATCACAGCTTCTTCTGCCCAACTGCTCCCTCCCCTCCTCTTCCTCGTTTCGCCCTGTGAGAGTTGCCCCCAGAGCAAGCCCTGTGGGACACACAGGGTCACTATGGGTGGAAACCAATCAATAATCTCATGGGTGCAGAGCACACTCTGAGGAACACAGGGTGGTGACACTAGCTACAGAGAATCTGAGTGGAGCAAGGGTTTGTAATCCTTGTGTAGGCTGGGGGTGGGGCTGATAGGGGGGGATTGATACCACAGGATCCTGTGGGACTGAAAGTGAGGACCTGAGGGTGGACGGGCAGAGGGAGTGCCCCATCCTCTGAGGCAGGAAGGTGGTCAGCTAGGGTGAGTACGGAGGAAGATGAGCAGGGGCTGCTGCAGTCACGCAAATGTCACGTAAGAATCTCACTTTAGTATAAAATGTTTGTCTCCATTGCAAAGCCACCTCTAGCAACTAGGATCTCCTCTCTCCCCATCTGGAGTTGACGAGTGAAGAAAATCAAAAACTGAAGCAAAGCAGTCCACAGGACTAACGGACCACCAACACCACAGCCCTCCATCCTTGTCCTGGAGACCAGGAGAGTTAGATGGTGCCCAGCCACCGCCTCAAACTGCTCTGGTTGAGCTCAAACTGGCAACTTGTGCACAGCTTGAAAGCCAATGGAAGGTGACTTCATGAAGAGGGCATTACAAGTTTGACAGGGACTGCTGGAACCCCGAGACCAAGGCCCTTCAAATCCAAAACAGAGCGCAGCTCCGGGAATCACCCCTGCCCAAACAACAGTCGAGCTGATAAAGTGAACACATGGCACCTCTGAGGCAAGTGCTTCCCAGAGCAAAGGGGAGCATTTGCCCTCAAAGTTCAGGAGGGAGGGAGGGGCCAGGGAGAAGGCAAGAAGAGGGGGGGCTGCATGCACAAGGGGCTGATGGGGAACATCAGTCTGGACTGAGGACAGCTGTGGCTTCCTATTCCCCTCTCTGCGTAGAGGGGCAAGTTCTGTGGCTGTCCAGTCTTGCCCTGCCCAGTCACTCACTGAGGTGTCTCACAGCCCACCAGCCAGGGCCCCCTGTGACCCCTCTCCTCTCTTCTCAGCTCCTCTTAACCAAGTTTGCAATGTTTCAGCACCAAGTGAAGATGGGTGGCCACCAGGGGGCAGCCTGCCCCACTAGCGGAGAGCCTGCTGGAGTGGCGGCCCAGCACTGCCCCCAGGGCCCAGCAGTGGTGACAGGACCTACAGTGAGTACCAGCAGCCTGGAGCAGGGGTGAGTTTGGGGGAGGTGCTGGGCATTTCTGTGTGTTCTCCTGTGCCTGGTAACAGTTCCCAAAGTGGAGATTCAGATATCTGCCCTGGGTCTTTGGGAATTGTTGTGAATTCACGTGACTGACGTGGACCATCTGTTTTTTCTGCAGGCGTCTTGTCCCAGGTGAAGCTTCAGGAGTCGAGTCCAGTACTGGTGAAGCCCTCCCAGAAGCTGTCACTCACCTGCACTGTCTTTGGTTTCTCCATCACAAGCAGTGGTTACTGCTGGCACTGGATCCGCCGGCCCTCAGTGAAGGGTCTGCAGTGGATGGGACTCATATGCTATAATGGCGGTACAAATTATGACCCATCCCTCCAAAGCCGGCTCTCCATCACTAGAGACACATCTAAGAATCAGTTCTCCCTGCAGCTGAGCTCGGTGACTGCTGAGGACACAGCTGTGTATTACTTTAAGTGCAAGGGAAACACAGTGAGGGGAAGTCAGTGTGAGCCCAGACACAAACTTCCCTGCAAGGAAGACACTGGGCAGCAGGGGGCACACAGGACTCACTGAGCACACATCCCCAGCACTAGACAGGCAGAGATGGATGACAAGGAGGACTCAGGGTTCCTTCCCTCTTTCATCTCTCAGCATGTCCACGGACAGTTTTTGTTTTTCTTTTTAAATCATTTTCCTGGGGGCTCGTACAATTCTTATCATAATCCACACATACATCCATTGTGTCAAGAACATATGTACATGTGTTGCCATCATCATTCTCACATTTGCCTTCGACTTGAGCCCTTAGTATCTGCTGTTCATTTTCCCCTCCCTCCCCACTCTCCCTACCTCATTAACCCTTCATCATTCATAAATTATTGTTATTATTTTGTCATACATTACACTGTCTGACATCTCTCCCCACCATTTTCTCTGCTGTCAATCCCCCAGGGAGGAGGCTATACCTAGATTCTTGTAATCAGTTCCCCCTTTCTACCCCACATTCTCTCCACCCTTCAGGAATCACCACTCTCACCACTGGTCCAGAAGGTGTCATCTGTCCTGAATTCCCTGTGTTTCCAGTTGCTATCTGTGCCTATGCACATCCTCTCATCTAGTCAGATTTGTAATGTAGAATTTATTACTCTCTAAATTTTCTCCTCACTGCCAACTTGAAAGGAGGAACTAGCATTGTCTGTTCACAGTACAAATATTAAAGTTACTCTAATATTTCATTGCCTTCCTTTAGAAACCAGTTTCCTTCTTGAAAAACAGGTTATCATGGTAATTCTCACCCTATCCATGACTCAAAACCTTTGACAATAAAATACAGGCATGCCAGATTCATGCATGCAATGCATGATTTCAAATGTACTCAGTGACCTACTATCGCCCAGGGTCAGGTCTGTGAAGGTTTCCTTCTGTTTTGCTCCCTGTGCACTGTTGTCAGTGAATCGTGCAGTGAATGACTAATGATCTCTATATCTGAGAAAACAATTGTGGTGACTTCTGGGGCTAAATTTGTGACATGTCCTTCGTGATGCTTGCTACCCATTGTCTCCCTGTATGCAGAAACAAGGGTTCCAAACAGAGAGACTCCTGACACTGGGAACAGGTGAACTGGAATGACCTGTCTGGTGGGCGGAGTCATTATTAAGATCACTCATTGGAGTCACAATAAAGGGAGCACTCATTGGAAGGACAGCTTTGATTCCAAAGGATAGTAAATATGTCACAAGGGGAGGAAATTGCAAACTAATTTCTCAAAATGTTCTTTAGGCCATTTTCAGCAGATGCCAGGCAATGAAGTCGTGATGATTTCCTCTCAGAAGCTGTGGTTTCCCCACCTTGTCAGCACCTTTCTAGGGATACCGTGCACAGTGACTCTTGGGAAACTTCCTGCATTGGCACTTGCCTTCTCTTCATTGGAATGGGCTTTGTCTGTCTGTCACCAGAGATCCAAAGGCAGACTTCAGAATAATAAGTATAGATGAGATCTCAGTTTACACTCCAGGAAACTAACTAGGGCCATTTGTTGTCAAAGTTAGAAATAGTTAATGCAAAAAAAATATTCTCATGCTGAGTGGAAATTTTCTTCACACCCTCTGATGTATCTTGAATCTTTTCATCCTAATAAATACTCAAAAATGCATATTTATTCAATAAATTTCCCTTAGAATGATCTAGAAAATATTTTCTATGCCAATATTATTGTCTGGAATCATATAATTATTAACAAAATTCTCAAGTAATATGGAAAGGATGAAGAAGAAGAAAAGATAAAGCTAATCCATAAGAAAAACAAGAACAAAGCATGGAGTCTTACAAAATAATAATGAAAAAAATTAACAGAAACTTAAAAAAATGAACTCAGGGCACAAAATTTGAGGGGAAAAACTCAATAACTCCACAAAGGGGGAAAAAAAACCCAGAAATGCAATGCATTATGACAGCAATAAATGCATACACATCAATAATGACATGGAATGTAAAAGGACTCAATGCACCTCTCAAGAGGCAGTGAAAAGCATAAATCTGCTTGATCCATAAATCTGCTGCACCGCGACGGCTTCATCTCCGATTGTGTCCCCGCCGACCGCACTGCCATCTGCATCTCGTGTTCTCCCCGCAGCCCGGATACATAGTATGACCAATAGGTGTTCCATATCTCAGCTATTTTCTATGGAAAACCAAAGAGATCAGATCCTGATCGCCACTGTTGGCTTTGAAGAACGGGACGTCTTTAGAGAAGCTTGATCTTCGGAGGCCTCATCTTGAGACCTTACAAGTCCGGATTCCGGCAGAGTTCCTCTATCTCATCTTGTTGCTGATTGAAGGTGCCCTCCCCTTCTCCACCCGTCTTCATTACTGGGAGGTAGCAGGAAGTCAGCATCATGGTTGGGTCCAAGGCTACCGATGTGCCCCCGACCGCCACGGTGAAGTTCCTGGGGGCTGGCACAGCCGCCTGCATCGCGGATCTCATCACCTTCCCCCTGGATACCGCTAAAGTCCGGCTGCAGATCCAAGGAGAAAGCCAAGGGCCATTGCGGGCCATAGCCAGCGCTCAGTACCGCGGCGTGCTGGGCACCACCCTGACCATGGTGCGCACAGAGGGCCCCCGCAACCTCTACAACGGGCTGGTCGCCGGCCTCCAGCGCCAGATGAGCTTCGCCTCTGTTCGCATCGGCCTTTATGACTCCGTCAAGCAGTTCTACACCAAGGGCTCTGAGCATGCCGGCATCGGTAGCCGCCTCCTGGCAGGCAGCACCACTGGTGCCCTGGCTGTGGTGGTGGCCCAGCCCACAGATGTGGTGAAGGTCTGGTTCCAAGGTCAGGCCCCGGCTGGAGGTAGCCCAAGATACCAGAGCACTGTGGATGCCTACAAGATCATTGCTCGGGAGGAAGGGTTTCAGGGACTCTGGAAAGGGACCTCACCCAATGTGGCTCGGAATGCCATTGTCAACTGTGCTGAACTGGTGACCTATGACCTCATCAAAGATTCCCTCCTGAAGGCCAACCTCATGACGGATGACCTCCCTTGCCATTTCATTTCCGCCTTCGGGGCCGGCTTCTGCACCACCGTTATCGCCTCCCCGTCAACGTGGTCAAGACAAGATATATGAACTCTGCCCTGGGCCAGTACAGCAGCGCTGGCAACTGCGCCCTTACCATGTTCCAGAAGGAGGGGCCCCGGGCCTTCTACAAAGGGGTCATGCCCTCCTTTCTCCGCCTGGGTTCCTGGAACGTGGTGATGTTCGTCACCTACGAGCAGCTGAAGCGGGCCCTCATGGCTGCCTACACTTCCCAGGAGGCTCCCCTTTGAGCCTCTCCTGCTGCTGACCGGACGGAGCACCTCTGGTTTGTACATCAGCCCCAGCCAGGCCCTGCTTTTTGTCTCCTCCTTGCCTTCCCTTTGTCTCTCTTCCTACTCCATCCCCTTGTCACCCCTCCCTCCTTCCCCACCTCTCCTCGCTCTCTCTGCCGCCTCTTCTCATAGCCCCTCCGTCCTGAAGGAGTTGATCCCATCCTGGCACCAGCTAGGACGCCATGCCCCAGTCCCTTGATAAGCTCAGTCTGAGTCTTTGCCCTGCCCCCACAACCCAGCCAGCATGCCACCCATAAAGCAAGCTCAACTGTGAAAAAAAAAAAAGAAACACAATTAAGACATAAAGACAAATATAATCTAAAAATCAAAGGTAGAAGAAAATATATCAAGAAAATGGAAATTAAAAAAGCAAGGGTAGCAATATTAATCAATTACAATTTTAAAATGTGTTACTGGCTATACAAATTAATAATAAAATAGGACCAAATCTTTAATGAGAGACAAATAAGGGCATTATATGATAAAAGGAACAAAAGAGCAAGATGAAAAATAGTAATAAGTATATATTAATTTAGTGGCAGACCCTCAAAATATATTAATCAAGCTCTTATAGACTTAAAGATAGAACTACATAATTTTACAGTAATAGAGTTAAATACATCCACACTGGGTTTGACAGAACAACACTAAATATCAACTGGATAATAAATCAATACAGTAACAGAAGAACTAAATACCACAATTACTGACCTCTTAGACATGTAGGAAACATACTATCTGGGAAAACGTCAATGTACCTTCTTCTCATGTTCATATGTACCATTCTTCAGAATAAACCATACGTTAGGCTACAATGCTAGCTTTAATACATTTTTAAAAATTGTGATATTACAAATAAATTTTACTTCACCGCATTATTAAATTATATATGAACAATAGGAAGATAAAAGAATAAAATCTAACATGGAAAATGAGCAATTGTGTGCATTAAATTACTTGGAAATGGTAGGGATTAAGATTTTAAATTCCTTACAAAAACAAAAATAAGCATACCAAAAGCTTTAGTATACTTCAGAAGCAATACTAAGAACACACGTTATGAACAATATATGAAGATATCAAAAAATAAAGCAAAAGTCAGCATGGTAACACAAACCTTCAACAATTAGAACAAAAAAGAGCTAAGTAAAACATCAGTCACCAGAAGACAATAAATATTAAAGAATAGAGCAGAAATAAATGAAAAGGTGAAGATAAACAAGCGGCCATCTAGCTCAGAAGCAACAAAGTCCACATGGAAGAACACACCAGCCTGTGTGATCAAGTGGTCCCAAAGGGATCAGTTACCAGGCATCAAAGAACAAAAAATCATATCATTGACTGCACACCTCCATGATAGGATCGCTGAAGACAAATGGGTGCATAAGCAAATGTGGTGAAGAAAGCTGATGGTGCCCGGCTATCAAAAGAGATAGTGTCTGGGGTCTTAAAGGCTTGAAGGTGAACAAGCGGCCATCTAGCTCAGAAGCAAAAAAGCCCACATGGAAGAAGCACAACGGCCAGTGCGATCACGAGGTGCCAAAGGGACCAGGTATAAGGCATCATGCAAAAAAAAAAAAAGATGTAAGTGTGTGTATGTATGTGTATATCTGTGTATATGTATATATGTATATGTATATATGTATATATATACCATATTAAATGAAAGGGGAAGTGCAGAGTGGAGACCCAAGGCCCAAGTGTCGGCCAATGGAGATCCCCTCATAGAGGGGCTTAGGAGAGGAGATGGGTTAATTAGGGTGCGAGGTAGTACCGATGAAGAGCACAGCTTTCCCCCATATCCTGGATGCTTCCTCCCCCCAACTACCATGATCCGAATTCTACCTTGCAGGGCTGGATAGGACAGAGGCTGTACACTGGTACATATGAGGGCTGGAGGTACAGGGAATCCAGGGTGGATGATACCTTCAGGACCAAGGGTGTGAGGGATGATGCTGGGAGAGTGGAGGGTGAGTGGGTTGGAAAGGGGGAACTGATTACAAGGATCCACATGTGACCTCTTCCCTGGGAGAGGGACAGCAGAGAAGGGGGGAAGGGAGACTCCGGATAGGACAAGATATGACAAAATAACGATGTATAAATTACCAAGGGCACATGAGGGAGGGGGGAAAGGGGAGGGAGGGGAAAAAAAAGAGGACCTGATGCAAGGGGCTTAAGTGGAGAGCAAATGCCTTGAGAATGATTGGGGCAGGGAATGTATGGATGTGCTTTATACAATTGATGTATGTATATGTATGGATGGTGATAAGAGTTGTATGAGTCCCTAATAAAATGTAAAAAAAGAAAAGAGGAGAAAAAAATGATTAAGGCAAAGACTGTACAGATGTGCTTTATACAATTGATGTATGTATATCTATGAACTGTGACAAGAATTTTATGAGCCCCAATAAATTGTTAAAAAAAAACAATAAAGAGATCTTTTGCAGCAAAAAAAAAAGAAGAAATAAATGAAAAGGAAACAGGGAAATAATCAATAAGACAAGTTAATTCTTTAAAAATATTAACAAAGTTTGACAAACTACTGGTAAATTTATTAAACTAAAAGGAATAAGAAAAGCAAATATAAAGAATAAGAAATGAAAAGGCCAATATCACAACAGAACCAAAACTATGAAGATCACAACAGTGAATTTGAAAATTTAGAATAAGTGGACATATTTCTAGAAAAACACTACCTATCTTTATTTTTAAAAAATCATTTGCGGGGGTGGGGTGGGGCTCGTACAACTCTTGTCACAAACCATACATCCATCCATCCATTGTGTCAAGCACATTTGTACATTTGTTGCCATCATCATTCTCAAAACATTTGCTTTCTACTTGAGCCCTTAGTATCACCTTCTCATTTTCCCCTCCCTCCCACTTCTGCCTCACTCATGAACCCTTGATAATTTATAAATTATTATTATTTTGTCATATCTCACACTGTCTGATGTTGCCCTTCACCCACTTTTCTCTTGTTCATCCCCTAGGGAGGAGGTTATATATAGATCCTTGAAATCGGTTCCCCCTTTACATCCCCAAATTCCCTCAACCCTCCCAGTATCGCCACTCACTCCACTGTTCCTGAAGGGATCTTCTGAACTGGATTCCATGCGTTTCCAGTTCCTGTCTGTACCAGTGTACATTATCTGGTCGGGATGGATTTGTAAGGTAGAATTGGGATCATGATAGTGGTGGGGGGAGGAAGCATTTAAGAACTAGAGGAAAGTTTTGTGTTCCATATTTGCTACACTGCACCCTGCACTCTTTTTCTCCCCAAGACCCTTCTGTAGGGGCATGTCCAGTTGCCTAGAGATGGGCTTTGGCTCCCAAATCTGTACTTCCCCTCATTCACAGTGATATGAATTTTTGTTCTTTGATGCCTGGTCCCTGATCCTTTGACACCTCGTGATCACACAGTCTAGTGGGCTTCTTCCATGTGGGCTTTGTTGCTTCTGAGCTAGATGACTGCTTGTTTACTTTCAAGCCTTTAAGAAACCAGACGCTATATCTTTTGATAGCTGGGCGCCATCAGCTTTCTTCACCACATTTGATTATGCACCCATATGTCTTCAGTGATAGTATTAGGAAGGTGAGCATTATGGAATGCTAGTTTAATAGAACAAAGTGTTCTTGCACTGAGGGAGTACTTGAGTGGAGGTTCAATGTCAATTGGCTACCTTAATATAAACTTATAAATATATGGACATAGATTTATTCCCCCATCATCATATATAAATATATTTACATATGTACATGCCTGCATTGTGACCTCTATAAATGTCCTTTGCCTCCTAGTTCTTTCCATTATTTCCTTTTACTTTCCTCTTGTCCCACTATCATGCTCAGCCTCCATTTTGGATTCAGTAATCCTACTCAGTTACATTGTCCTTGATCAATCCCTATCAGGCGTCTCACATGCTTCTTGCCACTGATTTTGGATCCCTTCTTGTACCCTTGTCCCCAGGTTTATTAACACCATTTCCTTTCCCCAACCTCCCCCTCTCCTTTGACCCCCCCTCCCCCAGGACCATCGGTCACGTTGTTTTCTCCTCCAGATTGTTTATCTAGCCTATCTTACCTAGATAGACCTGCAGAGATAATAATACGCACACAAAATAAGACAGAGCAAGACAAAGTGACAAAAGAAAACAAAACAGCAGCAAAAACAAAACAAAGACATAATAGTTCAAGGTCTGTTTGATGACGTTTAGGAGTGTTTTCCAGTGGAGTTTGATGGGGTGCCACGGCCTGGCCCCAAAGTCTATTTTTGGTACTCCTTTGGGACTTCCTTGCTCTGTACTCTTGCTGTTCTATTGCCCGGCCTTAGTGTTTTGCCTTGTTGTGGTGGGGTCAGATCGGGTGCCACTCCCACACTGTATCTCCAGTGCTGTCCCCTGTAGGGCTTTGGGTTCGTGAGGGTTTTCATGTCTCCTAGTGGGGCCGGCCATATGGTTCTCTCTGTGCATTGACTACTCTGAGCAAGGATATCAGTCCTCAAGGCTTGGTGGGTCAGGATGTGCTCCTCACCCTTCATTGCTCCCATGTGCTTTGATCAGACATATCCCTCTCTCTGACCTGTAGCTTCTGTGCTATCTTCTGAAGTAAATTCTTCTGGGGGGAGCAGTGGCTTTCCATGTAGTTGGGATTGGGCCTGGGCCCTGAACACTATCTATCTAAGTTTAAAAAGTCTGATGTCCAAGATGTCAACTGAAAATTAAAAAAGAAGAAATAGATCATATGCTATAAAAAATGTTCAAACTGTAAAAATGGTAGACCTCTATGACTGCACTGGAAAACAGTAATCATTGGTTGCTAGATTAATTTGACTCAAACATGCCCTAAATATGAATACACATATACATGTGAATATGTATGGAAGTACAGATATTAATATCAATACAAATAAGAACATGAATATTAGTGTAAATATAATTGAAAATATAAACATGAATAACAATTTGAGTGTGAATATGAATATGCATGTCAATGTAAATATGAATCTAAATCTAAATACACATATGAATCTAAACATATATGTGAACATAAATATGAATATAAATATGAAAATTACTGTGAATATCAATATAAGTAAATATATGTTAAAGTGAATAAATAAAGACAAATATCATTATATAAAATAAAAATATTTCATGATATGATCGCTGAGGACAAATGGGTGCATAAGCAAATGTGGTGAAGAAAGCTGATGGTGCCCAGCTATCAAAAGAGATAGTGTCTGAGGTCTTAAAAGCTTGAAGGTAAACACGTGGCCATCTAGCTCACAAGCAACAAAGCCAACATGGAAGAAGCACACCAGCCTGTGCGATCACGAGGTGTCGAAGGGATCAGGTATAAGGCATCATCAGGGGGAAAAAATCATACCATAGTGAATGAAGGGGGAAGTGCAGAGTGGAGACCCAAAGCCCATTTGTCGGACACTGGAGATCCCCTTGCAGAGGGGTCTAGGGGAGGAGATGAGTCCATCAGGGTGGGATGTAGCACCGATGAAGAATACAGCTTTCCTCCAGTTCCTAAATGCTTCCTCCCCCCCAACTATTATGATCTGAATTCTACCTTGCAAGTCTGGATAGAGCAGAGTATGAACACTGGTGCAGATAGGAGCTGGCGGCACAGGGAATCAAGGGCAGTTGAAACCTTCAGGACCAGGGATGTGAGGGGCGATACTGGGAGGATTGAGGGTGAGTGGGTTGGAAAGAGGGAACCGATTACAAAGATCTACATGTGACCTCCTCCCTGGGGGATGACAACAGAAAACGAGGTGAAGGGAGACATAGGACAGGGCAAGATATGACAAAATAATAATTTATAAATTATCAATGGCTCACGAAGGAGGGGAGAGGGGGAAGCGGGGAGGAAGGGGGAAAAAAGGACCTGATGCAAAGGGCTTAAGTGGAGAGCAAATGCATTGAAAATGATGAGGGCAACGAATGTACAGATGTGCTTTACACAATTGATGTGTGTATGGATTTTGATAAGAGTTGTATGAGTCCCTAATAAAATGTTTTTAAAATATTTCAATATATTTGTAATATATTATTTGAATATATGCTCAATATATTCAAAGTATGAGTATATATGTAAAAAGAAATATAAGTATATCTGCCACTTTGAGGGTCCCTTGTACATGTACACCAGATTTATTACTGATAAAAAACAGAAATCTTAAAAAAAAGCTATTTCCTGACAGTGTATTTTAATGTAATTTAATGTTCAAGTCAGTGTTTTCCTTTTCGAACATTTTTTGAGAACTCCAATCACGTTCTTTTAAATACCCTTTGCATTTGGGGAACAAAAATAAGACTGAAGGAGAATATCAGGGATGCCGAGTCGATAAAGTAAGGTTTCCTTACTTGCAGTCACTGATACTTTCAATATCTTCCCCCAAACCATAATTTTGGTCATCGACTTTTCAGCAGTCGTCCCTACCCATTGTACAGATATCACAGGCATTTTAGGCAATTGATCCTCAAAGTGACATCACACTACCCTGTAATACAGGTTCCCTGAAGCAGATGTTTATAAAAAGGCTGCATGGTGCAGTGGACTAAGTATTAAGTTACTAACCACAGGTTATGGGTTCAAACCCAGCATCCACTCCTTGAGTCAAAGATTAAATTATGTGTGTCATAATATTGAGAGCCCTGGAAACCTTCTTGGTCTTTCACTTGCCTGCATCCCACTTGCTTCAGGAACCAGCTCTTGGGGAAACCTTCCTGTGGAGTTGTGATCCATGAGTTTAGCAAGCTGTTCCCTGTTCCCATATTGTATACCATTCACAGTGACACTCATATACAAATACCTGGCATCTTTAAATGCAGCTTCTCCACCAGGGGGCTCCAGAACCTTCTTAGCCAGGGTGAGCTTTCAGAGGCACCTTTATCAAAATTATTGGAAATAAACTTCCATGGGACTTTTGGTAGTTTTTAAAAAAATGTTAACATTCCCAGTGGTAAAGACTCTAAATGTCTATAATAAAGGTCTTTAGGCTAAAATACATGAGAGTTCACCTTTACAGTGAACTTTGAAACAAATGGCAGAACGCTGTTCAAGGATACAGAACAAAGGGCAAAAGACAGGTAGCTGTTTCCCACACTGCTTCAAGAGGAACCATCTGAGCAAAAACCAGGATCACTCAAGAAAAAGGTAAAGGTGCACTAAGAGCATCAGTGAAAAAGTAGGTCCAGGGAGCAGTGGAATGCCTACTGAAATGCTTCAACAAGCAGATGAGGCACTGGAAGCACTCACTCACCTTTGCCATGTAATATTTAACACAGCTGTGTGGCCAACTGACTAGAAGTGATTACACACACACACACACACACACACAATGTCATGTCAAATTGAAGATATAGAAATGAAGAGGTGGATTTTGGAAGCCTGATGATAGCTCCTAGTGGGTGTGGCCTTATCACAAGGATCATCCTGGGAACTTCCTCTCTCTGTTTTCACCTTCTTGTTGAGGGGCCACTGGGAGACCTGCCAAAGCCCTGGAGATGCGTCCACCACAGAACTCTTCACCCACAAGGCTGTGCTTCCTGCACTCTGCATCGTTGCTTGTGGCTGTGTGAGTTTGACGAGGGATTCCTGGACTAGTACTGGACTAATGGACTTGATCTGGACTGGGATGTTTGTTTGATATACAATCACTCCTTGATATAAAGCTCTTTCTTATACCTATAGGAGTGTCATTACATTTTTTTTCTAGTCACCCTGGCCTAACACATATACACACATGTACACAGACTGAGTGAAACAATTTTTCACACAGACACAAATCTTGGAATGACAGCTACAAACGGTGAAAACAATTTGCTTTAACTAAGATCTTTTTTTCAGGGCTTTCAGTGCTAGGGCCCTAAATATCGATGAGACCGGCCATGTATACAGGTGCCAGATCTTAACAAGTAGGGACAGAAATGACACTAAGGAAAAAATTAGGCCTTTGACTTAGCTAGCACCCATGACAACTCATGCCTACACACAGTCACAGGAGAATCAGTGAGACAAGATAGAGGGGGTTAACCTGGGTCAGGGCTATGGAGAAGTTCTTGCAAAGTTACAGCTAAACAAAGTATAAAATTACCCTAACTAGTTTATATTTCTACCATAAAATAATAGCAGTTTGACACTTTAAGTTCAGACTCAGCTAAACTCAGCTTCTATCTCCACATAGTCAGCCTCTACTGAGTTATTTCTGGTCCCTGACTTGCAATGTAAAGCAATGTAAGGAGTGTCAGACAGAGCGAGGTTGCTGAGAGCACCCTGGCCAGTGCAGGGAGACACAGTTAAGAACACACTCCCTGGTTATGTCCTAGATGGATATTGGGGAGCTAGAGTCCTATGCTCTTAAGTCATACTTGGACATCAGAGATTTCTGCCCCAATTTTGTAAGCTATTCAGTTTGGCAGTAGTGTACCTCTCCCAGTCAGGGTCCTTTCCCTGCTCCTGTAGTCCCACATGTGATTGTGTTTAATTGATCTGCCACTAATTGTTTGTGAGTTTCTTTTGAATTCTGCGAAGGAGCTCAAAAGAACTATGTGGTCAGCATAAGGAGATGCTTTCTGCCAAAGATATAGGTCAGACCTCATTTTTGTTGTTGATGATGTGTAGTGTTTTTGTAATTACTTTCCAAAGTTGTCATACTTCAAGAAGCCTATGAGCACACCTATTTATATATAATATATATACACACTTATATATATATATATATATATATATAATTGTGAAATTACTCAAACTTTATAAATTGCCAAGCAATCAGAATTTTCTTGTAACTTCCCGGATCCCTCTGTATGTATACTCTCTGAAAATTTCCTTTCACATCAGTACTTTGGATCCTTAGAGATACTACTGCCACTCCCTGGATTGTTTTGTTACTCAAATAAACTCTTTAATTTTTAACAGAAACCCCAGTTTTCTCTTTGACAGGAATGATGGAAGAGGAAATGGTATGCACATTCTTTCTCAAGGCTGTCTATCAATCACTGCTACATCCTGAAAGGAAGGAAGGAAAGAAGGATGAGAGGGAGGGAAGGAGGGAGGGAAGGAGGGAGGGAAGGAGGGAGAGAGGAAGGGAGGAAAGGAAAATAAGCAACAATATATGACAATAGATTTACCATCTTAAGGAAATTTTATTTTTATTAATGTTGTAAATAATCTTTGGTGAAATTTTACCAATATTTATCACCAATAATTATTACCAATAATTTATTACCAATAAAGGAACCAAGAAGAATCAGATTCCAGAATAAGAACAATGAAGTCATTGGACATTCTGTGTGAGACCACTGCCCAAATTCCTTGGCCCTGTGTAACACTGCAAATTTCACACTTCCCCAAGGAATCTCCCCTGGGAGATGACATATTGACACAAGATTATGAAATATACATACCTTATGTATTGCCGATACTTATTCTGCATTTTACTTCCTGATACCCTCTCTTTGTTGACCCATTTCCTCTGAGAATGGGTCCTACTATCATTTAGGACTAAACCTGCTGGGCACACATGCAGAGGAAAGACATTCCCAACCTCCAGGTCACCATGAAACAGGACTTTGGCCAAGGATCCAAAATGTGCTTGAAAGACATCAGATGAAATGGAAAGACATTTAGAAGCAAGAAGTACAAAAAGCCATGTCTTTTCAATAATCACAAGCCCACCCTGTGCATATCCATGATTGTTCCTGTGAAACTGGTACATATCCATTAATCCCTAAATTTACTTACTGATCCTTATGCCTAAAAGTATAAATTAAAAAAATTCTCCTTCTCTTTTTATATTCCTTTTTTTTCAGGATCTTATCTTGAGGATTCTCCTTTTGGATCATTCCTTCCACTTTCCAAGTAAAGCTTCCCCATTTCATTGCCATCCAGCCCCTGCCTTTGTTTCTCAGCAGTAATTGGGTTGGAAACTTGGAACACATTTCCTTTTGATGAGTACATTTCTTTTTAAAAAAATTTTTATTAGTTGGTTCTTCTTTTTTAAAAAAATATCATTTTATTTTGAGCTCTTACAGCTCTTATCACAATCCATACATCCATCTATTATGTCAAGCACATTTGTATATATGTTGCTGTCATTATTTTCAAAATATTTTCTTTCTACTTGAGCCCTTGGTGCAGTGTGTTTTTCAACATGACATTACATATTCATTTCCAACCCCCTTCCCCAAACTATCATTCTAACAGGGCCTGTGTAGAATACTGTTGTGTGTTTTGACACATTTTTGCTTATTTCAGGTACCTTTGAATCTGTTCCAACTGATACCAACCTTCTGCAGAACAGAGCACGGTCTGATGCTGCGCCATCATCACACTGGTTATGCTTGGTCTCATGGCTACATCTGTTGCATCAATCCATGTCATTAGGGAGGTCCCCGTTTTTCACTGGCCCTCGACTTTACTGAGCATGTAGTCTTTTTATCCAGGTACTGCCCTCTCCTCATAGCATGACCAACGTGTGTGAGGTGAAGTGCTACCATCCGTATCCTTACTTCTAGGAAATTCCGTGCCTGTACTCCCTCTAAGATCAATTTATTTTTATAGTACCCCATGGTATTTTCAAAATTCTTCTCCAAAACCACCATCATTCAAAGTCCATCAAAGTATTCTCCAGCTTTCTTTACCCATCGCCCAGCTTCACTTGTATGTAATGTGAGCGAAAACTCTGACCCATGGCTGTTTTCATGGGCTCCTTCATCCTGAATGTGACATCATAATGCCCTGTAATATATTAGACACCTTAGGGAGGAGATATGAAGAGGCAAGTGACAGTTTGAGGTTATGTATCTGGTTATTAAATGAAAGCTCGATGATTTAAAATCACTAGTTAGTCCTTGCAGAAATAGGAGGTTATCAGACCCAGGGTACATTTATGAACTGTCAAACTGTACCAAGAATCCCACAGAGAAGTTCTGTTCAACCATACAGCGTCTCTATGAGGCAGAAAAGACTCAAGGAGAGAGGGTTAGGTTTTTGAGGCAAATATTTCTTTGCTTGCTTGTTGACTTGCTTGCTTGATTCAATGATTTTTTTTCCTCAGTGGAGAAAAGTTCCTGGTGTGTGAATAGCTCTCAGAGCTCACAATGAACAACAGAAAGAATAAGTGAATGAAAATGTGAAGTGTTCATATCAAAGAACACAGATACACCAGGACTCTGATTAATTTCAGCGAGCACACACTTCGATCTGGCAAGATGTGAAACTGAGCCTCTGCTTAGGCATCTGATAACCTCCATGTCTGCAAGCTGCCTTGGTCCAGCATGCGGCAGGAGCCAGTCTTGGAGAAAACTCCTTTTGGAGCAGCAGGACCTATGTGCCCGTGGACTGTTCACAGTCTCCAGACCTTATCCAGCCAATGGTGTTCATAGGCAAATCACTAATGTGATTTCCTGTTTAAATGCTGTCTCCCCACCAGGGACTCAAGTGACTGCTGAATAAGGGTGACCTTGCTCCAAAATGTCTGCTTCCTTCCTCCTTCTCCTCATAGTGCTGTGTCTCCCATCAGGTCAGTGTTGGGGGAAGATGGAATCCTACAAGGCATATTCACAGAGGTAGGGTGTTTTATGTTTATTTCCTATGTCTCCAGGTGGCCTGGCGCAGGTGCAGCTTCAGGAGTCTGGTCCTCAGATGGTTAGACCTTCACAGACCATCACTCTCACCTGCACCATCACGGGGGACTCTGTTTCCAGTACCAGTGCTACTTGGGATTGGATCAGGCAGCACTCTGGAAGCGGCCTTGAATGGATGGGAAGGACTTACTACTACAGCTCAAAATGGTACAGAGAATATGCGCCATCTCTAAAAGATCGTCTAGTCATCAACCCAGACACATCCAAGAACCAGTTCTCCCTGCAGCTGAGCTCCGTGACTGCTGAGGACACGGCCATGTATTACTGTGCAAGGAGCACAGTGAGGGGAAGTCAGTGTGAGCCCAGACATAAGCCTCCCCTACAGGGAAAACACTGGGCAGCAGGGGGCGCACAGGACCCACTGAGCACAGACACCCAGCCCTAGACAGACACAGATGAAGGATAGGGAGGATTTCCTGTTGGAATCAGGTCGCCATGGAGAGTTTTTCTTTTCCTTAACCTAAATTTTCTCCTCACTGCCCCCTTGAAAGGAGGAACTAGTATTCTCTGTTTGCAGAACAAATATTAAAGTGACTCTAATATTTCATTGTCATCCTATAGAACCCACTTTCCTTCTTGAAATACAGGTTATCATGGTAATTCTCATCCTACAGGCATAGCCAGATTCATGCGTGCAGTGCATGATTTCAAATATACTGAGCTCAGTGACATACTACCGTCCAGAGGCAGGTCTGTGAGGTTTCCTCCTGCATTGCTCCCTGTGCTCTGTTGGCACCAAATGACTAGTGATCTCTTTGTCTGAGAAAATAACTGTGGTGATATCTGGGACTAAATATATGCCATGTCCTTAGTGATGTTTGCTACCCATTGTCTCCCTTTATGAGGAAACAAGTGTTCCAGGCACAGAACGACTCCGAAGAAGGCTGAACGTCCACAATTGAATGGTCATTGCCAGAAATGAAGTGGCAGCCGGATCAGACTGGGAAACTTAAGCTTCCATTAGACAATGAAGATGTGAGAATCTGGTACGTCCACAATTCACGGTTTCCTTAGATCCATGAAATTCCGTGTTGAATTTCAGTCAGAAAATGAAAACTCCAGAGCCTCTGTTCAGCAGGCCCGGGTGTAGCTCCCAGAGGCACACTGGTGCTCCTCTAGATTTTGGATAAAAATCGTTTTCACAGGAATAAGGAACCTTGATCCAGCCAGGTGGGTCTTGACAAACGAAATTGCTGCTTGTGCTGGCTATACTGACAAGCACCCAGCTGTGCTAGTCCATCACTTATTCAGCACAGGAATCTGCATCAATTGAGCCAAGACAAAGGAAAGCTCAGGGAGGCAGCACCCGTTTAGAAAAGCATTTGTACTTTGAAGAGGAGGCCAATGATGTGAAAAGACATACCCATGGCAAATAGTTTTCATCATGGGCAGAATTTCACAGAGCAATATTGCTGGGAGAGAAAAGGCATCACCTGAGGGAGGCACGCTCAACAAAACTACCTAGGGCAGGAGCCCGGTTGCCCCCAGGCACTAGGCGTGTCAGGCCTCAGCATTGTAAGGAGAGTTCACTGAAGTCCCTGAGTGAAGTTTTCTCCGCTGTCCTACGTCTACGTTCCTAAAATTTACTCTGTGGTTTCTGATGATCCTGGGTTATGAACGGCCATCATTCACCGTTCTCCTTACACTCGTGCGTCTCCATCGACCTTAAAAGAAAGGGAGGACACACAACTGCTGGCTGGTAAATTCAGCAAAGTTTGTCTCAACACAAGAGACAGCTCTGTGGTGACCCGTCTTCCATGGTAAAACATTTCCTAGCGAATAAGGTATCTTCCCATCGCAATGACAATACGAGAGAATTGCCACCGATGGATTTGCCGCTGTGCCTACAAACATCATCTTGAGGCCATACAGTAGTGAAGCACGGGAACCCAGGCGCTTCACCCTTTACCCTAGACCAGTGAAACTCAGAGAAGCACTATAGACCTGTGAGACATGACGTTGCTGGAAGCATCAGTGTACAGAGGCATGGGAACCTCGAAGGAGCTTCTTCCGTGTGAATAAAACGCAGGCTGAACTTCATAGCAGGTTCCAGATTCTCAGGAATTCCACGGGCTGTATTGCTCAGAGCTAGAACCCACTGCTTGGGGCACACTTGAACTGAAAAATCTTGCTGGACTCACGGCTTTCCCAAAGACCCAAGATTCTCAAAGAGCGAGCGTAAGGTTGACGGAAAAAAAACTGCCGGTGGCGCCTTTTTGCCTTGAAACCGGCAAGAAGCAAGATTTTCCTTAAACCATGAATCTCAGAAACATTGTGATCGTGAAGGAAAACCAGGGAGAGCAGATGTAATTCCAATAATCCAACACTTAAATGAAACCTCAAACCTAAATCCTATCCTAAAACCAACCCTAATCCTAACCCTAACCTAGGTCAAAAACTAGCCCTAGGTCTAAACCTAAAAAGAGGTGTAACCCTAAGCCTAGGTCTAATTCTGTATACTCCTAAACTTAAACTGAACCCTAACCTAAGGCTCACACTAAACCAAGCCCTAACCCTAACCATATGTCTACCCTAAGGCTAAGCCTAATCCTAACCCCAAATCTGATGTGAACATGCAGCTCCCCCTACAACTAACCTTACTCCTAACCGTCACCCTTCGCCTGAACCTAACTTAACTCTATCCATCACCTTCAATCCAAGCCTCCATATCACCGTTAATGTAATCCAATCCCTTAAACTAGACAGAGAGCTAAACTTATCCACAAACAAAACGGATGTAACACACAAGCCGCAAGCCTGACCCCAACTCTTAACCTCGCACACTTTCTAACCCTCACACAAATATTAACCCTAACCCATACCTAAACAGTCAAGTTTACCATAAGCCTAAATGAGACAATAGGTTCTTTCATCCTTAAGCACTCTTACCTAAAACCTCACACTCACCCTACATTTCATCCACAACCTTACCATAACCCGAATCCTCACGCAGCCGTAACTCTAACCTGAACTCGAACACTGTCTCTAAACATGCCCACATGCCTGTACCTATGCCCGTTTAAAGTTAACCCTAAACCAAAATCTTCGGTCCCACTATTTTGCAGCATTTTAAAGAAGTACACTGGGAAAGCTTTTTCTGCAAGGAAGAAACTGCAGGCGGCGTGGCTGAAATGAGAATATCATGCTGCACGAGCTCTTTGCCCTCAGATGTAGAAGTGTCATCATTGGGCTTTATAGAGAAACGGGACTTTAATAAGTGATCATCAACCTCTGTGAATTCCCTTTGTTCTAGACGCCTGAAATAAAGAGTTGTCCTGAGTCACATAAACCTCCACCGAGTGGTCTTAATGTGGCGCGGGAACATGCCGATATAAGAGAATTCCGAAGAAGGCTGAACGTCCACAATTGAATGGTCATTGCCAGAAGTGAAGTGGCAGCCGGATCAGACTGGGAAACTTAAGCTTCCATTAGACAATGAAGATGTGAGAATCTGGTACGTCCACAATTCACGGTTTCCTTAGATCCATGAAATTCCTTGTTGAATTTCAGTCAGAAAATGAAAACTCCGGAGCCTCTGTTCAGCAGGCCCGGGTTTAGCTCCCAGAGGCACACTGGTGCTCCTCTAGAATCTGGATAAAAATCGTTTTCACGGGAATAAGGAATCTTGATCAAGCCAGGTGGGTCTTGACAAACGAAATTGCTGCTTGTGCTGGCTATACTGACAAGCACCCACCTGTGCTAGTCCATGGCTTATTCAGCACAGGAATCTGCATCAATTGAGCCAAGACAAAGGAAAGCTCAGGGAGGCAGCACCCATTTAGAAAAGCATTTGTACTTTGAAGAGGAGGCCAATGATGTGAAAAGACATACCCATGGCAAATAGTTTTCATCATGGGCAGAATTTCACGGAGCAATATTGCTGGGAGAGAAAAGGCACCACCTGAGTGAGCCATGCTCAACAAAACTACCTAGGGCAGGAGCCGGTTGCCCCCAGGCACTAGGCGTGTCAGGCCTCAGCATTGTAAGGAGAGTTCACTGAAGTCCCTGAGTGAAGTTTTCTCCGCTGTCCTACGTCTACGTTCCTAAAATTTACTCTGTGGTTTCTGATGATCCTGGGTTATGAACGGCCACCATTCACCGTTCTCCTTACACTCGTGCGTCTCCATCGACCTTAAAAGAAAGGGAGGACACACAACTGCTGGCTGGTAAATTCAGCAAAGTTTGTCTCAACACAAGAGACAGCTCTGTGGTGACCCGTCTTCCATGGTAAAACATTTCCTAGCGAATAAGGTATCTTCCCATCGCAATGACAATACGAGAGAATTGCCACCGATGGATTTGCCGCTGTGCCTACAAACATCATCTTGAGGCCATACAGTAGTGAAGCACGGGAACCCAGGCGCTTCACCCTTTACCCTAGACCAGTGAAACTCAGAGAAGCACTATAGACCTGTGAGACATGACGTTGCTGGAAGCATCAGTGTACAGAGGCATGGGAACCTCGAAGGAGCTTCTTCCGTGTGAATAAAACGCAGGCTGAACTTCATAGCAGGTTCCAGATTCTCAGGAATTCCACGGGCTGTATTGCTCAGAGCTAGAACCCACTGCTTGGGGCACACTTGAACTGAAAAATCTTGCTGGACTCACGGCTTTCCCAAAGACCCAAGATTCTCAAAGAGCGAGCGTAAGGTTGACGGAAAAAAAACTGCCGGTGGCGCCTTTTTGCCTTGAAACCGGCAAGAAGCAAGATTTTCCTTAAACCATGAATCTCAGAAACATTGTGATCGTGAAGGAAAACCAGGGAGAGCAGATGTACTTCCAATAATCCAACACTTAAATGAAACCTCAAACCTAAATCCTATCCTAAAACCAACCCTAATCCTAACCCTAACCTAGGTCAAAACCTAGCCCTAGGTCTAAACCTAAAAAGAGGTGTAACCCTAAGCCTAGGTCTAATTCTGTATACTCCTAAACTTAAACTGAACCCTAACCTAAGGCTCACCCTAAACCAAGCCCTAACCCTAACCATATGTCTACCCTAAGGCTAAGCCTAATCCTAACCCCAAATCTGATGTGAACATGCAGCTCCCCCTACAACTAACCTTACTCCTAACCGTCACCCTTCGCCTGAACCTAACTTAACTCTATCCATCACCTTCAATTCAAGCCTCCATATCACCGTTAATGTAATCCAATCCCTTAAACTAGACAGAGAGCTAAACTTATCCACAACCAAAACGGATGTAACACACAAGCCGCAAGCCTGACCCTAACTCTTAACCTCGCACACTTTCTAACCCTCACACAAATATTAACCCTAACCCATACCTAAACAGTCAAGTTTACCATAGGCCTAAATGAGACAATAGGTTCTTTCATCCTTAAGCACTCTTACCTAAAACCTCACACTCACCCTACATTTCATCCACAACCTTACCATAACCCGAATCCTCACGCAGCCGTAACTCTAACCTGAACTCGAACACTGTCTCTAAACATGCCCACATGCCTGTACCTATGCCCGTTTAAAGTTAACCCTAAACCAAAATCTTCGGTCCCACTATTTTGCAGCATTTTAAAGAAGTACACTGGGAAAGCTTTTTCTGCAAGGAAGAAACTGCAGGCGGCGTGGCTGAAATGAGAATATCATGCTGCACGAGCTCTTTGCCCTCAGATGTAGAAGTGTCATCATTGGGCTTTATAGAGAAACGGGACTTTAATAAGTGATCATCAACCTCTGTGAATTCCCTTTGTTCTAGACGCCTGAAATAAAGAGTTGTCCTGAGTCACATAAACCTCCACCGAGTGGTCTTAATGTGGCGCGGGAACATGCCGATATAAGAGAATTCCGAAGAAGGCTGAACGTCCACAATTGAATGGTCATTGCCAGAAGTGAAGTGGCAGCCGGATCAGACTGGGAAACTTAAGCTTCCATTAGACAATGAAGATGTGAGAATCTGGTACGTCCACAATTCACGGTTTCCTTAGATCCATGAAATTCCTTGTTGAATTTCAGTCAGAAAATGAAAACTCCGGAGCCTCTGTTCAGCAGGCCCGGGTTTAGCTCCCAGAGGCACACTGGTGCTCCTCTAGAATCTGGATAAAAATCGTTTTCACGGGAATAAGGAATCTTGATCAAGCCAGGTGGGTCTTGACAAACGAAATTGCTGCTTGTGCTGGCTATACTGACAAGCACCCACCTGTGCTAGTCCATGGCTTATTCAGCACAGGAATCTGCATCAATTGAGCCAAGACAAAGGAAAGCTCAGGGAGGCAGCACCCGTTTAGAAAAGCATTTGTACTTTGAAGAGGAGGCCAATGATGTGAAAAGACATACCCATGGCAAATAGTTTTCATCATGGGCAGAATTTCACGGAGCAATATTGCTGGGAGAGAAAAGGCACCACCTGAGTGAGCCATGCTCAACAAAACTACCTAGGGCAGGAGCCCGGTTGCCCCCAGGCACTAGGCGTGTCAGGCCTCAGCATTGTAAGGAGAGTTCACTGAAGTCCCTGAGTGAAGTTTTCTCCGCTGTCCTACGTCTACGTTCCTAAAATTTACTCTGTGGTTTCTGATGATCCTGGGTTATGAACGGCCACCATTCACCGTTCTCCTTACACTCGTGCGTCTCCATCGACCTTAAAAGAAAGGGAGGACATGCAACTGCTGGCAGGTAAATTCAGCAAAGTTTGTTTCAACACAAAAGAGACAGCTCTGTGGTGACCCGTCTTCCACGGTAAAACATTTAATTACAACTCTCTTTTATACACGTGTGTCTGTGGATTTCAACATTTCAGTGCACAGATTAGCACATTCCCATAGAGGAGTGAACCTCCCTTCCGTCATGTCTATAGGTATTTCTCCTTCCTATGGGCAGCTGGACAGTAATTTATCTGGGGAACGTCTTGTAAACCAGGACAATGGTGCTTCCCCAGCTTTCTGTGATGAAGGGCCAGGCCATTGGTTACCTTTATAAAAGTCTCCTGACACGTCCTAGTGATGTCTGTTTCTGGGACCATAGTGGCTTCCTCTTCCTCGGTTGGTCTTGTTGGTAGGTGCTGTCCAGTTGGTCTGCTTCAAAGCAACCCCAATGTACAGGACAAGGAAAGGCTTGCCAGTCCTGGGCCACCCTCATTTCTTTCTGATGTTTGAACCCATCGTTGCAGCTCCCGTGGCCATGCATCCTGCAAACGGCCTGGCTCTTTGTCACTGATCCTCCCCTTTAATCTGACCAAAAGTGTTCGTCATCTGGTCCTCTCTCTGACAAGGTTCTGCCTAGTTTTACTAGTCCTCCACTACCTGACAGTGTATCAATGATTAGCATAAGGTTTTCAGTGGTGTATTTTGTCATCCTCAGTGTGTCCTTATTGGGGGCTCTTACAACTCTTGTTACAATCCATACACCAATTGTATCTGACGTAGTCATACGTATATTGCCATCATTCTTTTCTAGACATTTACTTTCTATTGAGCCCTTGGGATCAGCTCCCCTTTTTTTCCTCCTCCCCCACTCGTGGTTCCTTGATAGATTATAGATTGTTATTATTTTCATATCTCACATCGACCATTGTCTCTTTTATCCTCAGCTTTCTGTTGCTCCTCTCCCTGCGAGGGGTGTGCGGTTATATGTCATTTGGTATCTCTATTCCCATTCCTGTTCCTGGGTTCCATGTGTTGTGAGTTTTATCTCTTGCTAATACCTATGCACTCTAGTCCAGAGTGGGAAGCGGCACTGGGGTGATGATAGTGGGCGGTGATGAGACCTCAAGGGGTCAGAGGCAGATTGTGTGATTCATTGGTGCGATCCATATCTCCTCAGGGGGGCCTCCACCCAGTGGGACACAGCATCTGGGAGGCTTGTGGCTTTCTCCTGAGACAGCATGGTGGCCAAGGGCCCAGGCATTGAGGGTGGGACTCTGGGCCTGGGGTGGCAGCACTTGCAGAAGCCACCCCCTCCCCCAGGCACCCACCTGGATATGGATGAGCACGTGAGACAGTTGGCTGTGAACTTTGAGGGTGGCCTCAGTGTCTCAGAGCAGGTGGGGTCTGGCCTGAGTCAGCTCCCACAGCTCCAACCAGGAAGCCCTGCCCCCAGGCGGGGGTCAGCAGTTATCCCAGCATGCTCATTCCTCCCCCTCAGCTTCTGTCTGGTCAGCCCTTCAGCTTCCTGGCTGGGTTTAGAACTTGTCCTAAGCTCCCAGAGGGCCACCGTCCTGAGATCTTGCTCAGCGCTTCAGGCCTTTCTGCAAACTCTCCTCCCAGGAGCCCATTATCACTAGCAGTTTACCCCTTGCTCTAACGATGCTCCAGGAGGCCTGCTTGGGAAGTGTTGGGCTGTTGCCTGGTTCAGTCCCACTAACTGCTCCTCAGGAGAAAGAAGAGGTTCCTTGCTCTTGGAAAGATTTACTGGCTTGCAAACCCTCTGGAGGATCCCCATGAGTCAGTAGGTGGGGTCATTCTAAAGCCCGGCACTCCGCAGGTAGCCACGTTGTGTGCCACCCAGGCATGCTGTGTGTTTGGAGGAGACTGCACACCCTTCAAAGGTAGAAGCTGCACCCCTCCATGGTTCTTGCATGCAGCAAATGCAGGGCCCCTGAGACTCCGGGCCAGCCTCTGGGCTAGGATCATGGGCAAATCGTTATCTCGCCTAAGCTCCATCTGGGCTGGAAACGCAGTAGCTTGTACTGTGACCTGGGTCAGCCTGGGGCTGTGCAGGGCATCCTCAGCCCAGCTCAACTCTTCCCAGAACACCCCTGCAGGTGCAGGGAGCCCTTGGCTTGGGAAAGTGACCCTACTAAGTGGGCTTTGTGACCAGGCTCCCTGATCCACAGACCCAGGTTTGCCTCCTCCACAGGCTGCAGACAGCAGGGGCTGCCCTGGGTTCCCTGAACTCGGGCTATCTCCAGAGACAGTGTGGGCAGGATCTGGAGGGTGTGGAAGTGAGTCGTGCTGGGAAAGTGGATGGAGGAACGGAGGGTAGGGTAGATGCTGGGTGGGCTGAGGGGGCAGGAGATGCCCTGCAGAGTTCTAGAACCAGGGCTGAGGGATGTGGGAGCTGTTGGGACCAGCTGGCCCTTTCGTGAGTTTTAGGAGCTGCCTGAATTCCATCCACATTGACCCTCTCCAGCCCCACCTTTGGCAGATGCTGGAAGAGAAGTTCAAGGTCTTCCGGGAGAAAGGGCAGAGTGTGGGGCTGCCAGGGTGCAGGCCCTGAGGGAGCTGGCAGGTGCCCTGGAACTCGCCTCCCCCAGCTCCATGGCCCAGAGTCAAGTCCACAGGAGCGGCGTTGAGGCCACATGGGTGAGGCTGGACAAGGCAATGAAAGCCCGCAGAGAGGTGGGTGCTCAGAGGGACAGGCCAGTGACAGCCAAGGGGCTCGGGACAAAGGGGCCTACCCCAGATGTGTGTGCATGTGTGTGCGTGTGTGTGTGTGCTCATGTGTAGGGGTGGGCATGTGGGTGTGTGCATGCATACTTCTGTGTGTATTCTCGTGTGCACATGTTTGTATGAAGGGGCATGGCTGACTCCAGCTCCCAGCATCAATCATCCTTCCCCGTCCAACCACGCTCCTTCCTGCCCCCAGTTTGGAGTCGTTCAGCGCAGGTCACTCCTTGTGGCAGGACCACGAAGTGGGCTCTCCCAATGCTCCCTGAGCACGGGCCGCAGTTTCGTTGGGGGCACAGGCCCTGCTGGTCTTCTTGCTGACCGCCACTCTTAGAGCTCCCTGCCGCCCCTCCCCACACCCTCCTTTCGCGGGATCTGGTGTCTAAGTGCACTGAGCACCTGACAGGTCCTGCAACCGAAATCCTGGGGCTGGGTGGCCCGGGGGCCAGCCCTCTCCTCACTGACTGTTGGAGGTGCTACAGGCAGACCCCCTGACAGGCAGCCCACTCGCTCCCTGAGCCGCCATCTCATGTGCTCAGGGCTCCCCATCTTATTGCCTTCCTCCCAACATGCGTGTCAAGACCCTTTACTCCCTCGGGCCCTGCCTGTGGCCCCCGGGCCTCATCAGGAACCTGCTGTGATCAGAGGAGACCATCCATCTTCTAACCACCGAAGGGCCAGGAGGCGCGAATGTACAGCGATGATATTAGGTAAAGGTCACGGTAAAGTCACAGAGGACAGGAAAGACAGGGGCGAGAGAATACAATACAGAGTCAGACATGTTTTATTAGGCATGCTCACGTCAGCTCCTCTTGATGGACCACGTGGAACTGGGAGAAGTGGAACCTTTGCTATCTTGGGACGTGTATAGGGAGCCTGGAGACACACCTCTTCAGTAGTGACATGGGTCACAAGGTGGGCGGTATCTATCGTAAGGCCCCTGTACTTGAGCTCACCAAGGTGAGGAAAGCTAATACCTGCATTGGGGGAAGCTACAAGGGGGGCAGGGTGTCACGGTGGGAAGAGAGGGCAAAAGGATCATATCTGCTTCTACACAGAGATACAATCAGCCATGTGCTCACATTAAGGCAGCCTAGCTGTTAACGGAGAATCAGTGGGAATGATTTTTAAAGCAGGATAATGTACTTGGACTTTACCTCTAACTTACCAAAGTAGAGGCTTTCCTACCGTGGAATACCAGCTTTCCAGATTCTCCCTGTTATAAGTTAGGGAATAGAGTCTTCGTCCTATTTCCCTCCGTGTTAAAGCCCCACAAATCCCCAAGCCACAGTCTTTGCTCAAAAGGAGGTGGCCCTGTTCTAAGGGAGAAAGTTGCTGGCCCTCCTTCCCGCTGTGCCCTCGGCTTCCACAAGGCGGCGCTCGAGCTGTGGGGCCACATGCAGAAGGTGGTCCTGGTGGAGGGTGCTGTCCTTGGCCACGACCTGGTGTCTGTGGAGGTCCTGCAGCGCCAGCACCGCCTCCTGCAGGGGAGGGCCCCAGTCCCTCCCCCCCGCAAGAACCCCTCTTCTGTAGGCAATGGATGGATGAGGAACCCTCACCCCCAGCTGACCCCAGGCAGGACTGCAGCCCGCCCCTTCCCCCTCTGGGATTGGGGGTGACGGGCCTGGGTTTGACCTAGGCTGGGGTACAGCCAGGATGGCCTACAGAGTCCTGGGTGGAGGAGCATTCAGCCTGCTCTCTGCCAGCTGCAGAGGGAGCTGGTGGCTGTGGACGAGGTGGTGGTTCAGATGCGGATGGAGGCCATCCAGGTACACCCTGCAGTCCAGGAGGGCCTGGCCGAGCAGCTGGCTGAGGTGCTGGAGGCCTGGGCCACCTGAACATGAAGGCCTGGGAGCAGGGCCAGCAGCTGGAGTGGGTAGCCCATGGCCACGCCTTCCTCAGGCACTGCCAGGAACTGCTGTATGTGCCACCCCACCTGGATGGGGGCTCGCTCTGTCCCATGCGGGTGGGGGCACCCAGCTCTTCCCTGCCTCCTCCCTGTTCTGCCCTCTGGCCCTGAGACCTGTTCCCATGCCCTGTCCCCCACCCAGCACTCAGGCTCAAGAGAAGCAGGCGCTAGTCTATATCCTCAGAAGGGCCAGCTGGGGCCAAGAAGACACTGGGGCAGGAGCTCTGCCTGAGAGCCCAGGCAGTGCGGCCGGCGGGGCAGCAGCTGCTGGACACCAGCCACGTCATGGCCCCAGAGATGTGCGCGCTGAGGTCTAGGGCCAGGGTGGTGCGTGGCCAGAGCTCCCTTTCTTGCTTCTCTCTGCTCCACGGTAACCCAGCCCTGCCCCACCCAGGCGACACCCTGCGCCCCTCCCAACAGCCCTCTGCCCCCCAGGTCACAGTGTTTCCGGGAGCAGCACAGGCAGCTGCAGGAGCTCCGGACGGCCTGGGCCTTCATCAGGACCACTGCCAGGTGAGCCAGGACCAGGAGGAGCTGCGGGGAATGCTGGGTCAAAATGTGTAGAAATTGTTAAACTGCTCTGCATGTTTCCACTTAAAACAAAACCCTCTATATTAAAATTCATATATATGTGCATTATATGTGTATATATATATATATATATATATATATATATATATATATATATATATATATATATATATATATATATATATATATATTAGTCAAACCTAAGGTCAGAAAAAGGCATGCCCCGGGCTGCTGCTCATGGCAAGGTCAGTGGTCTGAAACCCATTAGAAAGACACGGCTCGGCTGTCTGCTCCCGTAGTGACAGCCTCAGAGACGCAGGGGCCGTCGTGTGCTGTCCTACAGGGCCTCGATGATAGAAATCGACTCGATGGCAATGATTTGAGTGCTTTGAAGGTCAGAAACTGTAGACAGTGATCTATAAACATCCTTCTCTCCTGTAAGGTGTCTGTAACACAATCAAAGGAAAACAATCGGTCTGCTCTCCAGATCTTCAATGGGATCATTTCCAGGGAGCCTGGTCACACAGTGCCAGACTGTGCCTTCTCAGATCCGCTGGCACTGCTAGGAAGGTTGTGGGGCCTGCAGGGGTGGGGTACTCTCCAGCCTGCTCCCCAGCAATAGAGGCACTAGGCCAAGACTGGAAGAGCCCCGGCAGGGGAGAGTGGGGAGGTTGAGGCAGTCACTGTGCCCTGCTTCTGACACTCTTCATGTGGCTTCTATGGTCACCCTTGACCTCAGGGAAGGCCAAGGGTCACCAGGGCAGAAAACACTTCCTTTTTATGGTGAGGGCCATATCGCGTCTCAACTTCACTGCTAATTAGCTGTGGTCTCTAGCAAGTAACCCAGCCTCTCGGTGCACCCAGTTTCCCCAGTGCTATCTGGAGTCCCCAGAAGGGCCAGGTACAGCCAGGCTGCTTGCAGCTGGGCCAGAACCAGCAGCTGCCCTCACCGTGCCCTGAAGCCAGAAGCCCAGAACTCAAAGGCTGAGCTTTGCTGAAGGTCGTCTGACATGGCCTCTCAGCTTAAGTAAGGGGTCCCAACTCCAGGCTGCACAAGTTGCTCCCTGGAACACGTGGCCCGGGCCCCCAATGTGGGCACACAGAAAGCCAGTTCACCTCTCAGGGGTTTGGCAGAGCCGCAGCACAGCAAGAGTGTCCCTGGAAGCCCGTCCAGCCCATGCCCAGCACCTCCCCCAAACTCACCCCTGCTCCAGGCTGCTGGTACTCACTGTAGGTCCTGTCACCACTGCTGGGCCCTGGGGGCAGTGCTGGGCCGCCACTCCAGCAGGCTCTCCGCTAGTGGGGCAGGCTGCCCCCTGGTGGCCACCCATCTTCACTTGGTGCTGAAACATTGCAAACTTGGTTAAGAGGAGCTGAGAAGAGAGGAGAGGGGTCACAGGGGGCCCTGGCTGGTGGGCTGTGAGACACCTCAGTGAGTGACTGGGCAGGGCAAGACTGGACAGCCACAGAACTTGCCCCTCTACGCAGAGAGGGGAATAGGAAGCCACAGCTGTCCTCAGTCCAGACTGATGTTCCCCATCAGCCCCTTGTGCATGCAGCCCCCCCTCTTCTTGCCTTCTCCCTGGCCCCTCCCTCCCTCCTGAACTTTGAGGGCAAATGCTCCCCTTTGCTCTGGGAAGCACTTGCCTCAGAGGTGCCATGTGTTCACTTTATCAGCTCGACTGTTGTTTGGGCAGGGGTGATTCCCGGAGCTGCGCTCTGTTTTGGATTTGAAGGGCCTTGGTCTCGGGGTTCCAGCAGTCCCTGTCAAACTTGTAATGCCCTCTTCATGAAGTCACCTTCCATTGGCTTTCAAGCTGTGCACAAGTTGCCAGTTTGAGCTCAACCAGAGCAGTTTGAGGCGGTGGCTGGGCACCATCTAACTCTCCTGGTCTCCAGGACAAGGATGGAGGGCTGTGGTGTTGGTGGTCCGTTAGTCCTGTGGACTGCTTTGCTTCAGTTTTTGATTTTCTTCACTCGTCAACTCCAGATGGGGAGAGAGGAGATCCTAGTTGCTAGAGGTGGCTTTGCAATGGAGACAAACATTTTATACTAAAGTGAGATTCTTACGTGACATTTGCGTGACTGCAGCAGCCCCTGCTCATCTTCCTCCGTACTCACCCTAGCTGACCACCTTCCTGCCTCAGAGGATGGGGCACTCCCTCTGCCCGTCCACCCTCAGGTCCTCACTTTCAGTCCCACAGGATCCTGTGGTATCAATCCCCCCCTATCAGCCCCACCCCCAGCCTACACAAGGATTACAAACCCTTGCTCCACTCAGATTCTCTGTAGCTAGTGTCACCACCCTGTGTTCCTCAGAGTGTGCTCTGCACCCATGAGATTATTGATTGGTTTCCACCCATAGTGACCCTGTGTGTCCCACAGGGCTTGCTCTGGGGGCAACTCTCACAGGGCGAAACGAGGAAGAGGAGGGGAGGGAGCAGTTGGGCAGAAGAAGCTGTGATGGACCCCACAGAGCCAGACTGCCCATGGAGGACAGGACCCTGTGGCTGTTTCCCCGAAGGTGTGCCCCTCAGGGCAGATCAATGCTCTGGAGACCCCACCGCAGGTGGAGGCCCCTCGACCCCTCCTCAGTCCCGCACTCCACACCCTCACCTACATTTGGAGCTGGGTGAGCTTCTCCTCCTGGGCCACCAGCTGCCTGTCCAAGTCCTGGTGCCAGGCATGTGGCCCTCTAAGGGGCGGATCCCTGCTCACCCCACAGTCAGGGTCTAGCAGGAGGTCCTCTCAGGAGGCCAGCCAGACCGCGGCCTGACCCAGCATTCCCCGCAGCTCCTCCTAGTCCTGGCTCACCTGGCAGTGGTCCTGGTGAAGGGCCCAGGCCATCCGGAGCTCCTGCAGCTGCCTGTCCAGTTCCCGGAGACACTGTGACCTGGGGGGCAGAGGGCTGTTGGGAGGGGCGCAGGGTGTCGCCTGGGTGGGATAGGGCTGGGTTACCGTGGAGCAGGGAGCAGCAGGAAAGGGAGCTCTGGCCACGCACCACCCTGGCCCTAGACCTCAGCGCGCACATCTCTGGGGCCATGACGTGGCTGGTGTCCAGCAGCTGCTGCCCCGCCGGCCGCACTGCCTGGGCTCTCAGGCAGAGCTCCTGCCCCAGTGTCTTCTTGGCCCCAGCTGGCCCTTCTGAGGATATAGACTAGCGCCTGCTTCTCTTGAGCCTGAGTGCTGGGTGGGGGACAGGGCATGGGAACAGGTCTCAGGGCCAGAGGGCAGAACAGGGAGGAGGCAGGGAAGAGCTGGGTGCCCCCACCCGCATGGGACAGAGCGAGCCCCCATCCAGGTGGGGTGGCACATACAGCAGTTCCTGGCAGTGCCTGAGGAAGGCGTGGCCATGGGCTACCCACTCCAGCTGCTGGCCCTGCTCCCAGGCCTTCATGTTCAGGTGGCCCAGGCCTCCAGCACCTCAGCCAGCTGCTCGGCCAGGCCCTCCTGGACCGCAGGGTGTACCTGGATGGCCTCCATCCGCATCTGAACCACCACCTCGTCCACAGCCACCAGCTCCCTCTGCAGCTGGCAGAGAGCAGGCTGAATGCTCCTCCACCCAGGACTCTGTAGGCCATCCTGGCTGTACCCCAGCCTAGGTCAAACCCAGGCCCGTCACCCCCAATCCCAGAGGGGGAAGGGGCGGGCTGCAGTCCTGCCTGGGGTCAGCTGGGGGTGAGGGTTCCTCATCCATCCATTGCCTACAGAAGAGGGGTTCTTGCGGGGGGGAGGGACTGGGGCCCTCCCCTGCAGGAGGCGGTGCTGGCGCTGCAGGACCTCCACAGACACCAGGTCGTGGCCAAGGACAGCACCCTCCACCAGGACCACCTTCTGCATGTGGCCCCACAGCTCGAGCGCCGCCTTGTGGAAGCCGAGGGCACAGCGGGAAGGAGGGCCAGCAACTTTCTCCCTTAGAACAGGGCCACCTCCTTTTGAGCAAAGACTGTGGCTTGGGGATTTGTGGGGCTTTAACACGGAGGGAAATAGGACGAAGACTCTATTCCCTAACTTATAACAGGGAGAATCTGGAAAGCTGGTATTCCACGGTAGGAAAGCCTCTACTTTGGTAAGTTAGAGGTAAAGTCCAAGTACATTATCCTGCTTTAAAAATCATTCCCACTGATTCTCCGTTAACAGCTAGGCTGCCTTAATGTGAGCACATGGCTGATTGTATCTCTGTGTAGAAGCAGATATGATCCTTTTGCCCTCTCTTCCCACCGTGACACCCTGCCCCCCTTGTAGCTTCCCCCAATGCAGGTATTAGCTTTCCTCACCTTGGTGAGCTCAAGTACAGGGGCCTTACGATAGATACCGCCCACCTTGTGACCCATGTCACTACTGAAGAGGTGTGTCTCCAGGCTCCCTATACACGTCCCAAGATAGCAAAGGTTCCACTTCTCCCAGTTCCACGTGGTCCATCAAGAGGAGCTGACGTGAGCATGCCTAATAAAACATGTCTGACTCTGTATTGTATTCTCTCGCCCCTGTCTTTCCTGTCCTCTGTGACTTTACCGTGACCTTTACCTAATATCATCGCTGTACATTCGCGCCTCCTGGCCCTTCGGTGGTTAGAAGATGGATGGTCTCCTCTGATCACAGCAGGTTCCTGATGAGGCCCGGGGGCCACAGGCAGGGCCCGAGGGAGTAAAGGGTCTTGACACGCATGTTGGGAGGAAGGCAATAAGATGGGGAGCCCTGAGCACATGAGATGGCGGCTCAGGGAGCGAGTGGGCTGCCTGTCAGGGGGTCTGCCTGTAGCACCTCCAACAGTCAGTGAGGAGAGGGCTGGCCCCCGGGCCACCCAGCCCCAGGATTTCGGTTGCAGGACCTGTCAGGTGCTCAGTGCACTTAGACACCAGATCCCGCGAAAGGAGGGTGTGGGGAGGGGCGGCAGGGAGCTCTAAGAGTGGCGGTCAGCAAGAAGACCAGCAGGGCCTGTGCCCCCAACGAAACTGCGGCCCGTGCTCAGGGAGCATTGGGAGAGCCCACTTCGTGGTCCTGCCACAAGGAGTGACCTGCGCTGAACGACTCCAAACTGGGGGCAGGAAGGAGCGTGGTTGGACGGGGAAGGATGATTGATGCTGGGAGCTGGAGTCAGCCATGCCCCTTCATACAAACATGTGCACACGAGAATACACACAGAAGTATGCATGCACACACCCACATGCCCACCCCTACACATGAGCACACACACACACGCACACACATGCACACACATCTGGGGTAGGCCCCTTTGTCCCGAGCCCCTTGGCTGTCACTGGCCTGTCCCTCTGAGCACCCACCTCTCTGCGGGCTTTCATTGCCTTGTCCAGCCTCACCCATGTGGCCTCAACGCCGCTCCTGTGGACTTGACTCTGGGCCATGGAGCTGGGGGAGGCGAGTTCCAGGGCACCTGCCAGCTCCCTCAGGGCCTGCACCCTGGCAGCCCCACACTCTGCCCTTTCTCCCGGAAGACCTTGAACTTCTCTTCCAGCATCTGCCAAAGGTGGGGCTGGAGAGGGTCAATGTGGATGGAATTCAGGCAGCTCCTAAAACTCACGAAAGGGCCAGCTGGTCCCAACAGCTCCCACATCCCTCAGCCCTGGTTCTAGAACTCTGCAGGGCATCTCCTGCCCCCTCAGCCCACCCAGCATCTACCCTACCCTCCGTTCCTCCATCCACTTTCCCAGCACGACTCACTTCCACACCCTCCAGATCCTGCCCACACTGTCTCTGGAGATAGCCCGAGTTCAGGGAACCCAGGGCAGCCCCTGCTGTCTGCAGCCTGTGGAGGAGGCAAACCTGGGTCTGTGGATCAGGGAGCCTGGTCACAAAGCCCACTTAGTAGGGTCACTTTCCCAAGCCAAGGGCTCCCTGCACCTGCAGGGGTGTTCTGGGAAGAGTTGAGCTGGGCTGAGGATGCCCTGCACAGCCCCAGGCTGACCCAGGTCACAGTACAAGCTACTGCGTTTCCAGCCCAGATGGAGCTTAGGCGAGATAACGATTTGCCCATGATCCTAGCCCAGAGGCTGGCCCGGAGTCTCAGGGGCCCTGCATTTGCTGCATGCAAGAACCATGGAGGGGTGCAGCTTCTACCTTTGAAGGGTGTGCAGTCTCCTCCAAACACACAGCATGCCTGGGTGGCACACAACGTGGCTACCTGCGGAGTGCCGGGCTTTAGAATGACCCCACCTACTGACTCATGGGGATCCTCCAGAGGGTTTGCAAGCCAGTAAATCTTTCCAAGAGCAAGGAACCTCTTCTTTCTCCTGAGGAGCAGTTAGTGGGACTGAACCAGGCAACAGCCCAACACTTCCCAAGCAGGCCTCCTGGAGCATCGTTAGAGCAAGGGGTAAACTGCTAGTGATAATGGGCTCCTGGGAGGAGAGTTTGCAGAAAGGCCTGAAGCGCTGAGCAAGATCTCAGGACGGTGGCCCTCTGGGAGCTTAGGACAAGTTCTAAACCCAGCCAGGAAGCTGAAGGGCTGACCAGACAGAAGCTGAGGGGGAGGAATGAGCATGCTGGGATAACTGCTGACCCCCGCCTGGGGGCAGGGCTTCCTGGTTGGAGCTGTGGGAGCTGACTCAGGCCAGACCCCACCTGCTCTGAGACACTGAGGCCACCCTCAAAGTTCACAGCCAACTGTCTCACGTGCTCATCCATATCCAGGTGGGTGCCTGGGGGAGGGGGTGGCTTCTGCAAGTGCTGCCACCCCAGGCCCAGAGTCCCACCCTCAATGCCTGGGCCCTTGGCCACCATGCTGTCTCAGGAGAAAGCCACAAGCCTCCCAGATGCTGTGTCCCACTGGGTGGAGGCCCCCCTGAGGAGATATGGATCGCACCAATGAATCACACAATCTGCCTCTGACCCCTTGAGGTCTCATCACCGCCCACTATCATCACCCCAGTGCCGCTTCCCACTCTGGACTAGAGTGCATAGGTATTAGCAAGAGATAAAACTCACAACACATGGAACCCAGGAACAGGAATGGGAATAGAGATACCAAATGACATATAACCGCACACCCCTCGCAGGGAGAGGAGCAACAGAAAGCTGAGGATAAAAGAGACAATGGTCGATGTGAGATATGAAAATAATAACAATCTATAATCTATCAAGGAACCACGAGTGGGGGAGGAGGAAAAAAAGGGGAGCTGATCCCAAGGGCTCAATAGAAAGTAAATGTCTAGAAAAGAATGATGGCAATATACGTATGACTACGTCAGATACAATTGGTGTATGGATTGTAACAAGAGTTGTAAGAGCCCCCAATAAGGACACACTGAGGATGACAAAATACACCACTGAAAACCTTATGCTAATCATTGATACACTGTCAGGTAGTGGAGGACTAGTAAAACTAGGCAGAACCTTGTCAGAGAGAGGACCAGATGACGAACACTTTTGGTCAGATTAAAGGGGAGGATCAGTGACAAAGAGCCAGGCCGTTTGCAGGATGCATGGCCACGGGAGCTGCAACGATGGGTTCAAACATCAGAAAGAAATGAGGGTGGCCCAGGACTGGCAAGCCTTTCCTTGTCCTGTACATTGGGGTTGCTTTGAAGCAGACCAACTGGACAGCACCTACCAACAAGACCAACCGAGGAAGAGGAAGCCACTATGGTCCCAGAAACAGACATCACTAGGACGTGTCAGGAGACTTTTATAAAGGTAACCAATGGCCTGGCCCTTCATCACAGAAAGCTGGGGAAGCACCATTGTCCTGGTTTACAAGACGTTCCCCAGATAAATTACTGTCCAGCTGCCCATAGGAAGGAGAAATACCTATAGACATGACGGAAGGGAGGTTCACTCCTCTATGGGAATGTGCTAATCTGTGCACTGAAATGTTGAAATCCACAGACACACGTGTATAAAAGAGAGTTGTAATTAAATGTTTTACCGTGGAAGACGGGTCACCACAGAGCTGTCTCTTTTGTGTTGAAACAAACTTTGCTGAATTTACCTGCCAGCAGTTGCATGTCCTCCCTTTCTTTTAAGGTCGATGGAGACGCACGAGTGTAAGGAGAACGGTGAATGGTGGCCGTTCATAACCCAGGATCATCAGAAACCACAGAGTAAATTTTAGGAACGTAGACGTAGGACAGCGGAGAAAACTTCACTCAGGGACTTCAGTGAACTCTCCTTACAATGCTGAGGCCTGACACGCCTAGTGCCTGGGGGCAACCGGGCTCCTGCCCTAGGTAGTTTTGTTGAGCATGGCTCACTCAGGTGGTGCCTTTTCTCTCCCAGCAATATTGCTCCGTGAAATTCTGCCCATGATGAAAACTATTTGCCATGGGTATGTCTTTTCACATCATTGGCCTCCTCTTCAAAGTACAAATGCTTTTCTAAACGGGTGCTGCCTCCCTGAGCTTTCCTTTGTCTTGGCTCAATTGATGCAGATTCCTGTGCTGAATAAGCCATGGACTAGCACAGGTGGGTGCTTGTCAGTATAGCCAGCACAAGCAGCAATTTCGTTTGTCAAGACCCACCTGGCTTGATCAAGATTCCTTATTCCCGTGAAAACGATTTTTATCCAGATTCTAGAGGAGCACCAGTGTGCCTCTGGGAGCTAAACCCGGGCCTGCTGAACAGAGGCTCCGGAGTTTTCATTTTCTGACTGAAATTCAACAAGGAATTTCATGGATCTAAGGAAACCGTGAATTGTGGACGTACCAGATTCTCACATCTTCATTGTCTAATGGAAGCTTAAGTTTCCCAGTCTGATCCGGCTGCCACTTCACTTCTGGCAATGACCATTCAATTGTGGACGTTCAGCCTTCTTCGGAATTCTCTTATATCGGCATGTTCCCGCGCCACATTAAGACCACTCGGTGGAGGTTTATGTGACTCAGGACAACTCTTTATTTCAGGCGTCTAGAACAAAGGGAATTCACAGAGGTTGATGATCACTTATTAAAGTCCCGTTTCTCTATAAAGCCCAATGATGACACTTCTACATCTGAGGGCAAAGAGCTCGTGCAGCATGATATTCTCATTTCAGCCACGCCGCCTGCAGTTTCTTCCTTGCAGAAAAAGCTTTCCCAGTGTACTTCTTTAAAATGCTGCAAAATAGTGGGACCGAAGATTTTGGTTTAGGGTTAACTTTAAACGGGCATAGGTACAGGCATGTGGGCATGTTTAGAGACAGTGTTCGAGTTCAGGTTAGAGTTACGGCTGCGTGAGGATTCGGGTTATGGTAAGGTTGTGGATGAAATGTAGGGTGAGTGTGAGGTTTTAGGTAAGAGTGCTTAAGGATGAAAGAACCTATTGTCTCATTTAGGCCTATGGTAAACTTGACTGTTTAGGTATGGGTTAGGGTTAATATTTGTGTGAGGGTTAGAAAGTGTGCGAGGTTAAGAGTTAGGGTCAGGCTTGCGGCTTGTGTGTTACATCCGTTTTGGTTGTGGATAAGTTTAGCTCTCTGTCTAGTTTAAGGGATTGGATTACATTAACGGTGATATGGAGGCTTGAATTGAAGGTGATGGATAGAGTTAAGTTAGGTTCAGGCGAAGGGTGACGGTTAGGAGTAAGGTTAGTTGTAGGGGGAGCTGCATGTTCACATCAGATTTGGGGTTAGGATTAGGCTTAGCCTTAGGGTAGACATATGGTTAGGGTTAGGGCTTGGTTTAGGGTGAGCCTTAGGTTAGGGTTCAGTTTAAGTTTAGGAGTATACAGAATTAGACCTAGGCTTAGGGTTACACCTCTTTTTAGGTTTAGACCTAGGGCTAGGTTTTGACCTAGGTTAGGGTTAGGATTAGGGTTGGTTTTAGGATAGGATTTAGGTTTGAGGTTTCATTTAAGTGTTGGATTATTGGAAGTACATCTGCTCTCCCTGGTTTTCCTTCACGATCACAATGTTTCTGAGATTCATGGTTTAAGGAAAATCTTGCTTCTTGCCGGTTTCAAGGCAAAAAGGCGCCACCGGCAGTTTTTTTTCCGTCAACCTTACGCTCGCTCTTTGAGAATCTTGGGTCTTTGGGAAAGCCGTGAGTCCAGCAAGATTTTTCAGTTCAAGTGTGCCCCAAGCAGTGGGTTCTAGCTCTGAGCAATACAGCCCGTGGAATTCCTGAGAATCTGGAACCTGCTATGAAGTTCAGCCTGCGTTTTATTCACACGGAAGAAGCTCCTTCGAGGTTCCCATGCCTCTGTACACTGATGCTTCCAGCAACGTCATGTCTCACAGGTCTATAGTGCTTCTCTGAGTTTCACTGGTCTAGGGTAAAGGGTGAAGCGCCTGGGTTCCCGTGCTTCACTACTGTATGGCCTCAAGATGATGTTTGTAGGCACAGCGGCAAATCCATCGGTGGCAATTCTCTCGTATTGTCATTGCGATGGGAAGATACCTTATTCGCTAGGAAATGTTTTACCATGGAAGACGGGTCACCACAGAGCTGTCTCTTGTGTTGAGACAAACTTTGCTGAATTTACCAGCCAGCAGTTGTGTGTCCTCCCTTTCTTTTAAGGTCGATGGAGACGCACGAGTGTAAGGAGAACGGTGAATGGTGGCCGTTCATAACCCAGGATCATCAGAAACCACAGAGTAAATTTTAGGAACGTAGACGTAGGACAGCGGAGAAAACTTCACTCAGGGACTTCAGTGAACTCTCCTTACAATGCTGAGGCCTGACACGCCTAGTGCCTGGGGGCAACCGGCTCCTGCCCTAGGTAGTTTTGTTGAGCATGGCTCACTCAGGTGGTGCCTTTTCTCTCCCAGCAATATTGCTCCGTGAAATTCTGCCCATGATGAAAACTATTTGCCATGGGTATGTCTTTTCACATCATTGGCCTCCTCTTCAAAGTACAAATGCTTTTCTAAATGGGTGCTGCCTCCCTGAGCTTTCCTTTGTCTTGGCTCAATTGATGCAGATTCCTGTGCTGAATAAGCCATGGACTAGCACAGGTGGGTGCTTGTCAGTATAGCCAGCACAAGCAGCAATTTCGTTTGTCAAGACCCACCTGGCTTGATCAAGATTCCTTATTCCCGTGAAAACGATTTTTATCCAGATTCTAGAGGAGCACCAGTGTGCCTCTGGGAGCTAAACCCGGGCCTGCTGAACAGAGGCTCCGGAGTTTTCATTTTCTGACTGAAATTCAACAAGGAATTTCATGGATCTAAGGAAACCGTGAATTGTGGACGTACCAGATTCTCACATCTTCATTGTCTAATGGAAGCTTAAGTTTCCCAGTCTGATCCGGCTGCCACTTCACTTCTGGCAATGACCATTCAATTGTGGACGTTCAGCCTTCTTCGGAATTCTCTTATATCGGCATGTTCCCGCGCCACATTAAGACCACTCGGTGGAGGTTTATGTGACTCAGGACAACTCTTTATTTCAGGCGTCTAGAACAAAGGGAATTCACAGAGGTTGATGATCACTTATTAAAGTCCCGTTTCTCTATAAAGCCCAATGATGACACTTCTACATCTGAGGGCAAAGAGCTCGTGCAGCATGATATTCTCATTTCAGCCACGCCGCCTGCAGTTTCTTCCTTGCAGAAAAAGCTTTCCCAGTGTACTTCTTTAAAATGCTGCAAAATAGTGGGACCGAAGATTTTGGTTTAGGGTTAACTTTAAACGGGCATAGGTACAGGCATGTGGGCATGTTTAGAGACAGTGTTCGAGTTCAGGTTAGAGTTACGGCTGCGTGAGGATTCGGGTTATGGTAAGGTTGTGGATGAAATGTAGGGTGAGTGTGAGGTTTTAGGTAAGAGTGCTTAAGGATGAAAGAACCTATTGTCTCATTTAGGCTTATGGTAAACTTGACTGTTTAGGTATGGGTTAGGGTTAATATTTGTGTGAGGGTTAGAAAGTGTGCGAGGTTAAGAGTTGGGGTCAGGCTTGCGGCTTGTGTGTTACATCCGTTTTGGTTGTGGATAAGTTTAGCTCTCTGTCTAGTTTAAGGGATTGGATTACATTAACGGTGATATGGAGGCTTGGATTGAAGGTGATGGATAGAGTTAAGTTAGGTTCAGGCGAAGGGTGACGGTTAGGAGTAAGGTTAGTTGTAGGGGGAGCTGCATGTTCACATCAGATTTGGGGTTAGGATTAGGCTTAGCCTTAGGGTAGACATATGGTTAGGGTTAGGGCTTGGTTTAGTGTGAGCCTTAGGTTAGGGTTCAGTTTAAGTTTAGGAGTATACAGAATTAGACCTAGGCTTAGGGTTACACCTCTTTTTAGGTTTAGACCTAGGGCTAGTTTTTGACCTAGGTTAGGGTTAGGATTAGGGTTGGTTTTAGGATAGGATTTAGGTTTGAGGTTTCATTTAAGTGTTGGATTATTGGAAGTACATCTGCTCTCCCTGGTTTTCCTTCACGATCACAATGTTTCTGAGATTCATGGTTTAAGGAAAATCTTGCTTCTTGCCGGTTTCAAGGCAAAAAGGCGCCACCGGCAGTTTTTTTTCCGTCAACCTTACGCTCGCTCTTTGAGAATCTTGGGTCTTTGGGAAAGCCGTGAGTCCAGCAAGATTTTTCAGTTCAAGTGTGCCCCAAGCAGTGGGTTCTAGCTCTGAGCAATACAGCCCGTGGAATTCCTGAGAATCTGGAACCTGCTATGAAGTTCAGCCTGCGTTTTATTCACACGGAAGAAGCTCCTTCGAGGTTCCCATGCCTCTGTACACTGATGCTTCCAGCAACGTCATGTCTCACAGGTCTATAGTGCTTCTCTGAGTTTCACTGGTCTAGGGTAAAGGGTGAAGCGCCTGGGTTCCCGTGCTTCACTACTGTATGGCCTCAAGATGATGTTTGTAGGCACAGCGGCAAATCCATCGGTGGCAATTCTCTCGTATTGTCATTGCGATGGGAAGATACCTTATTCGCTAGGAAATGTTTTACCATGGAAGACGGGTCACCACAGAGCTGTCTCTTGTGTTGAGACAAACTTTGCTGAATTTACCAGCCAGCAGTTGTGTGTCCTCCCTTTCTTTTAAGGTCGATGGAGACGCACGAGTGTAAGGAGAACGGTGAATGATGGCCGTTCATAACCCAGGATCATCAGAAACCACAGAGTAAATTTTAGGAACGTAGACGTAGGACAGCGGAGAAAACTTCACTCAGGGACTTCAGTGAACTCTCCTTACAATGCTGAGGCCTGACACGCCTAGTGCCTGGGGGCAACCGGGCTCCTGCCCTAGGTAGTTTTGTTGAGCGTGCCTCCCTCAGGTGATGCCTTTTCTCTCCCAGCAATATTGCTCCGTGAAATTCTGCCCATGATGAAAACTATTTGCCATGGGTATGTCTTTTCACATCATTGGCCTCCTCTTCAAAGTACAAATGCTTTTCTAAACGGGTGCTGCCTCCCTGAGCTTTCCTTTGTCTTGGCTCAATTGATGCAGATTCCTGTGCTGAATAAGTGATGGACTAGCACAGCTGGGTGCTTGTCAGTATAGCCAGCACAAGCAGCAATTTCGTTTGTCAAGACCCACCTGGCTGGATCAAGGTTCCTTATTCCTGTGAAAACGATTTTTATCCAAAATCTAGAGGAGCACCAGTGTGCCTCTGGGAGCTACACCCGGGCCTGCTGAACAGAGGCTCTGGAGTTTTCATTTTCTGACTGAAATTCAACACGGAATTTCATGGATCTAAGGAAACCGTGAATTGTGGACGTACCAGATTCTCACATCTTCATTGTCTAATGGAAGCTTAAGTTTCCCAGTCTGATCCGGCTGCCACTTCATTTCTGGCAATGACCATTCAATTGTGGACGTTCAGCCTTCTTCGGAGTCGTTCTGTGCCTGGAACACTTGTTTCCTCATAAAGGGAGACAATGGGTAGCAAACATCACTAAGGACATGGCATATATTTAGTCCCAGATATCACCACAGTTATTTTCTCAGACAAAGAGATCACTAGTCATTTGGTGCCAACAGAGCACAGGGAGCAATGCAGGAGGAAACCTCACAGACCTGCCTCTGGACGGTAGTATGTCACTGAGCTCAGTATATTTGAAATCATGCACTGCACGCATGAATCTGGCTATGCCTGTAGGATGAGAATTACCATGATAACCTGTATTTCAAGAAGGAAAGTGGGTTCTATAGGATGACAATGAAATATTAGAGTCACTTTAATATTTGTTCTGCAAACAGAGAATACTAGTTCCTCCTTTCAAGGGGGCAGTGAGGAGAAAATTTAGGTTAAGGAAAAGAAAAACTCTCCATGGCGACCTGATTCCAACAGGAAATCCTCCCTATCCTTCATCTGTGTCTGTCTAGGGCTGGGTGTCTGTGCTCAGTGGGTCCTGTGCGCCCCCTGCTGCCCAGTGTTTTCCCTGTAGGGGAGGCTTATGTCTGGGCTCACACTGACTTCCCCTCACTGTGCTCCTTGCACAGTAATACATGGCCGTGTCCTCAGCAGTCACGGAGCTCAGCTGCAGGGAGAACTGGTTCTTGGATGTGTCTGGGTTGATGACTAGACGATCTTTTAGAGATGGCGCATATTCTCTGTACCATTTTGAGCTGTAGTAGTAAGTCCTTCCCATCCATTCAAGGCCGCTTCCAGAGTGCTGCCTGATCCAATCCCAAGTAGCACTGGTACTGGAAACAGAGTCCCCCGTGATGGTGCAGGTGAGAGTGATGGTCTGTGAAGGTCTAACCATCTGAGGACCAGACTCCTGAAGCTGCACCTGCGCCAGGCCACCTGGAGACATAGGAAATAAACATAAAACACCCTACCTCTGTGAATATGCCTTGTAGGATTCCATCTTCCCCCAACACTGACCTGATGGGAGACACAGCACTATGAGGAGAAGGAGGAAGGAAGCAGACATTTTGGAGCAAGGTCACCCTTATTCAGCAGTCACTTGAGTCCCTGGTGGGGAGACAGCATTTAAACAGGAAATCACATTAGTGATTTGCCTATGAACACCATTGGCTGGATAAGGTCTGGAGACTGTGAACAGTCCACGGGCACATAGGTCCTGCTGCTCCAAAAGGAGTTTTCTCCAAGACTGGCTCCTGCCGCATGCTGGACCAAGGCAGCTTGCAGACATGGAGGTTATCAGATGCCTAAGCAGAGGCTCAGTTTCACATCTTGCCAGATCGAAGTGTGTGCTCGCTGAAATTAATCAGAGTCCTGGTGTATCTGTGTTCTTTGATATGAACACTTCACATTTTCATTCACTTATTCTTTCTGTTGTTCATTGTGAGCTCTGAGAGCTATTCACACACCAGGAACTTTTCTCCACTGAGGAAAAAAAATCATGAATCAAGCAAGCAAGTCAACAAGCAAGCAAAGAAATATTTGCCTCAAAAACCTAACCCTCTCTCCTTGAGTCTTTTCTGCCTCATAGAGACGCTGTATGGTTGAACAGAACTTCTCTGTGGGATTCTTGGTACAGTTTGACAGTTCATAAATGTACCCTGGGTCTGATAACCTCCTATTTCTGCAAGGACTAACTAGTGATTTTAAATCATCGAGCTTTCATTTAATAACCAGATACATAACCTCAAACTGTCACTTGCCTCTTCATATCTCCTCCCTAAGGTGTCTAATATATTACAGGGCATTATGATGTCACATTCAGGATGAAGGAGCCCATGAAAACAGCCATGGGTCAGAGTTTTCGCTCACATTACATACAAGTGAAGCTGGGCGATGGGTAAAGAAAGCTGGAGAATACTTTGATGGACTTTGAATGATGGTGGTTTTGGAGAAGAATTTTGAAAATACCATGGGGTACTATAAAAATAAATTGATCTTAGAGGGAGTACAGGCACGGAATTTCCTAGAAGTAAGGATACGGATGGTAGCACTTCACCTCACACACGTTGGTCATGCTATGAGGAGAGGGCAGTACCTGGATAAAAAGACTACATGCTCAGTAAAGTCGAGGGCCAGTGAAAAACGGGGACCTCCCTAATGACATGGATTGATGCAACAGATGTAGCCATGAGACCAAGCATAACCAGTGTGATGATGGCGCAGCATCAGACCGTGCTCTGTTCTGCAGAAGGTTGGTATCAGTTGGAACAGATTCAAAGGTACCTGAAATAAGCAAAAATGTGTCAAAACACACAACAGTATTCTACACAGGCCCTGTTAGAATGATAGTTTGGGGAAGGGGGTTGGAAATGAATATGTAATGTCATGTTGAAAAACACACTGCACCAAGGGCTCAAGTAGAAAGAAAATATTTTGAAAATAATGACAGCAACATATATACAAATGTGCTTGACATAATAGATGGATGTATGGATTGTGATAAGAGCTGTAAGAGCTCAAAATAAAATGATATTTTTTTAAAAAAGAAGAACCAACTAATAAAAATTTTTTTAAAAAGAAATGTACTCATCAAAAGGAAATGTGTTCCAAGTTTCCAACCCAATTACTGCTGAGAAACAAAGGCAGGGGCTGGATGGCAATGAAATGGGGAAGCTTTACTTGGAAAGTGGAAGGAATGATCCAAAAGGAGAATCCTCAAGATAAGATCCTGAAAAAAAAGGAATATAAAAAGAGAAGGAGAATTTTTTTAATTTATACTTTTAGGCATAAGGATCAGTAAGTAAATTTAGGGATTAATGGATATGTACCAGTTTCACAGGAACAATCATGGATATGCACAGGGTGGGCTTGTGATTATTGAAAAGACATGGCTTTTTGTACTTCTTGCTTCTAAATGTCTTTCCATTTCATCTGATGTCTTTCAAACACATTTTGGATCCTTGGCCAAAGTCCTGTTTCATGGTGACCTGGAGGTTGGGAATGTCTTTCCTCTGCATGTGTGCCCAGCAGGTTTAGTCCTAAATGATAGTAGGACCCATTCTCAGAGGAAATGGGTCAACAAAGAGAGGGTATCAGGAAGTAAAATGCAGAATAAGTATCGGCAATACATAAGGTATGTATATTTCATAATCTTGTGTCAATATGTCATCTCCCAGGGGAGATTCCTTGGGGAAGTGTGAAATTTGCAGTGTTACACAGGGCCAAGGAGTTTGGGCAGTGGTCTCACACAGAATGTCCAATGACTTCATTGTTCTTATTCTGGAATCTGATTCTTCTTGGTTCCTTTATTGGTAATAAATTATTGGTAATAATTATTGGTGATAAATATTGGTAAAATTTCACCAAAGATTATTTACAACATTAATAAAAATAAAATTTCCTTAAGATGGTAAATCTATTGTCATATATTGTTGCTTATTTTCCTTTCCTCCCTTCCTCTCTCCCTCCTTCCCTCCCTCCTTCCCTCCCTCCTTCCCTCCCTCTCATCCTTCTTTCCTTCCTTCCTTTCAGGATGTAGCAGTGATTGATAGACAGCCTTGAGAAAGAATGTGCATACCATTTCCTCTTCCATCATTCCTGTCAAAGAGAAAACTGGGGTTTCTGTTAAAAATTAAAGAGTTTATTTGAGTAACAAAACAATCCAGGGAGTGGCAGTAGTATCTCTAAGGATCCAAAGTACTGATGTGAAAGGAAATTTTCAGAGAGTATACATACAGAGGGATCCGGGAAGTTACAAGAAAATTCTGATTGCTTGGCAATTTATAAAGTTTGAGTAATTTCACAATTATATATATATATATATAAGTGTGTATATATATTATATATAAATAGGTGTGCTCATAGGCTTCTTGAAGTATGACAACTTTGGAAAGTAATTACAAAAACACTACACATCATCAACAACAAAAATGAGGTCTGACCTATATCTTTGGCAGAAAGCATCTCCTTATGCTGACCACATAGTTCTTTTGAGCTCCTTCGCAGAATTCAAAAGAAACTCACAAACAATTAGTGGCAGATCAATTAAACACAATCACATGTGGGACTACAGGAGCAGGGAAAGGACCCTGACTGGGAGAGGTACACTACTGCCAAACTGAATAGCTTACAAAATTGGGGCAGAAATCTCTGATGTCCAAGTATGACTTAAGAGCATAGGACTCTAGCTCCCCAATATCCATCTAGGACATAACCAGGGAGTGTGTTCTTAACTGTGTCTCCCTGCACTGGCCAGGGTGCTCTCAGCAACCTCGCTCTGTCTGACACTCCTTACATTGCTTTACATTGCAAGTCAGGGACCAGAAATAACTCAGTAGAGGCTGACTATGTGGAGATAGAAGCTGAGTTTAGCTGAGTCTGAACTTAAAGTGTCAAACTGCTATTATTTTATGGTAGAAATATAAACTAGTTAGGGTAATTTTATACTTTGTTTAGCTGTAACTTTGCAAGAACTTCTCCATAGCCCTGACCCAGGTTAACCCCCTCTATCTTGTCTCACTGATTCTCCTGTGACTGTGTGTAGGCATGAGTTGTCATGGGTGCTAGCTAAGTCAAAGGCCTAATTTTTTCCTTAGTGTCATTTCTGTCCCTACTTGTTAAGATCTGGCACCTGTATACATGGCCGGTCTCATCGATATTTAGGGCCCTAGCACTGAAAGCCCTGAAAAAAAGATCTTAGTTAAAGCAAATTGTTTTCACCGTTTGTAGCTGTCATTCCAAGATTTGTGTCTGTGTGAAAAATTGTTTCACTCAGTCTGTGTACATGTGTGTATATGTGTTAGGCCAGGGTGACTAGAAAAAAAATGTAATGACACTCCTATAGGTATAAGAAAGAGCTTTATATCAAGGAGTGATTGTATATCAAACAAACATCCCAGTCCAGATCAAGTCCATTAGTCCAGTACTAGTCCAGGAATCCCTCGTCAAACTCACACAGCCACAAGCAACGATGCAGAGTGCAGGAAGCACAGCCTTGTGGGTGAAGAGTTCTGTGGTGGACGCATCTCCAGGGCTTTGGCAGGTCTCCCAGTGGCCCCTCAACAAGAAGGTGAAAACAGAGAGAGGAAGTTCCCAGGATGATCCTTGTGATAAGGCCACACCCACTAGGAGCTATCATCAGGCTTCCAAAATCCACCTCTTCATTTCTATATCTTCAATTTGACATGACATTGTGTGTGTGTGTGTGTGTGTGTGTGTAATCACTTCTAGTCAGTTGGCCACACAGCTGTGTTAAATATTACATGGCAAAGGTGAGTGAGTGCTTCCAGTGCCTCATCTGCTTGTTGAAGCATTTCAGTAGGCATTCCACTGCTCCCTGGACCTACTTTTTCACTGATGCTCTTAGTGCACCTTTACCTTTTTCTTGAGTGATCCTGGTTTTTGCTCAGATGGTTCCTCTTGAAGCAGTGTGGGAAACAGCTACCTGTCTTTTGCCCTTTGTTCTGTATCCTTGAACAGCGTTCTGCCATTTGTTTCAAAGTTCACTGTAAAGGTGAACTCTCATGTATTTTAGCCTAAAGACCTTTATTATAGACATTTAGAGTCTTTACCACTGGGAATGTTAACATTTTTTTAAAAACTACCAAAAGTCCCATGGAAGTTTATTTCCAATAATTTTGATAAAGGTGCCTCTGAAAGCTCACCCTGGCTAAGAAGGTTCTGGAGCCCCCTGGTGGAGAAGCTGCATTTAAAGATGCCAGGTATTTGTATATGAGTGTCACTGTGAATGGTATACAATATGGGAACAGGGAACAGCTTGCTAAACTCATGGATCACAACTCCACAGGAAGGTTTCCCCAAGAGCTGGTTCCTGAAGCAAGTGGGATGCAGGCAAGTGAAAGACCAAGAAGGTTTCCAGGGCTCTCAATATTATGACACACATAATTTAATCTTTGACTCAAGGAGTGGATGCTGGGTTTGAACCCATAACCTGTGGTTAGTAACTTAATACTTAGTCCACTGCACCATGCAGCCTTTTTATAAACATCTGCTTCAGGGAACCTGTATTACAGGGTAGTGTGATGTCACTTTGAGGATCAATTGCCTAAAATGCCTGTGATATCTGTACAATGGGTAGGGACGACTGCTGAAAAGTCGATGACCAAAATTATGGTTTGGGGGAAGATATTGAAAGTATCAGTGACTGCAAGTAAGGAAACCTTACTTTATCGACTCGGCATCCCTGATATTCTCCTTCAGTCTTATTTTTGTTCCCCAAATGCAAAGGGTATTTAAAAGAACGTGATTGGAGTTCTCAAAAAATGTTCGAAAAGGAAAACACTGACTTGAACATTAAATTACATTAAAATACACTGTCAGGAAATAGCTTTTTTTTAAGATTTCTGTTTTTTATCAGTAATAAATCTGGTGTACATGTACAAGGGACCCTCAAAGTGGCAGATATACTTATATTTCTTTTTACATATATACTCATACTTTGAATATATTGAGCATATATTCAAATAATATATTACAAATATATTGAAATATTTTAAAAACATTTTATTAGGGACTCATACAACTCTTATCAAAATCCATACACACATCAATTGTGTAAAGCACATCTGTACATTCGTTGCCCTCATCATTTTCAATGCATTTGCTCTCCACTTAAGCCCTTTGCATCAGGTCCTTTTTTCCCCCTTCCTCCCCGCTTCCCCCTCTCCCCTCCTTCGTGAGCCATTGATAATTTATAAATTATTATTTTGTCATATCTTGCCCTGTCCTATGTCTCCCTTCACCTCGTTTTCTGTTGTCATCCCCCAGGGAGGAGGTCACATGTAGATCTTTGTAATCGGTTCCCTCTTTCCAACCCACTCACCCTCAATCCTCCCAGTATCGCCCCTCACATCCCTGGTCCTGAAGGTTTCAACTGCCCTTGATTCCCTGTGCCGCCAGCTCCTATCTGCACCAGTGTTCATACTCTGCTCTATCCAGACTTGCAAGGTAGAATTCAGATCATAATAGTTGGGGGGGAGGAAGCATTTAGGAACTGGAGGAAAGCTGTATTCTTCATCGGTGCTACATCCCACCCTGATGGACTCATCTCCTCCCCTAGACCCCTCTGCAAGGGGATCTCCAGTGTCCGACAAATGGGCTTTGGGTCTCCACTCTGCACTTCCCCCTTCATTCACTATGGTATGATTTTTTCCCCCTGATGATGCCTTATACCTGATCCCTTCGACACCTCGTGATCGCACAGGCTGGTGTGCTTCTTCCATGTTGGCTTTGTTGCTTGTGAGCTAGATGGCCACGTGTTTACCTTCAAGCTTTTAAGACCTCAGACACTATCTCTTTTGATAGCTGGGCACCATCAGCTTTCTTCACCACATTTGCTTATGCACCCATTTGTCCTCAGCGATCATATCATGAAATATTTTTATTTTATATAATGATATTTGTCTTTATTTATTCACTTTAACATATATTTACTTATATTGATATTCACAGTAATTTTCATATTTATATTCATATTTATGTTCACATATATGTTTAGATTCATATGTGTATTTAGATTTAGATTCATATTTACATTGACATGCATATTCATATTCACACTCAAATTGTTATTCATGTTTATATTTTCAATTATATTTACACTAATATTCATGTTCTTATTTGTATTGATATTAATATCTGTACTTCCATACATATTCACATGTATATGTGTATTCATATTTAGGGCATGTTTGAGTCAAATTAATCTAGCAACCAATGATTACTGTTTTCCAGTGCAGTCATAGAGGTCTACCATTTTTACAGTTTGAACATTTTTTATAGCATATGATCTATTTCTTCTTTTTTAATTTTCAGTTGACATCTTGGACATCAGACTTTTTAAACTTAGATAGATAGTGTTCAGGGCCCAGGCCCAATCCCAACTACATGGAAAGCCACTGCTCCCCCCAGAAGAATTTACTTCAGAAGATAGCACAGAAGCTACAGGTCAGAGAGAGGGATATGTCTGATCAAAGCACATGGGAGCAATGAAGGGTGAGGAGCACATCCTGACCCACCAAGCCTTGAGGACTGATATCCTTGCTCAGAGTAGTCAATGCACAGAGAGAACCATATGGCCGGCCCCACTAGGAGACATGAAAACCCTCACGAACCCAAAGCCCTACAGGGGACAGCACTGGAGATACAGTGTGGGAGTGGCACCCGATCTGACCCCACCACAACAAGGCAAAACACTAAGGCCGGGCAATAGAACAGCAAGAGTACAGAGCAAGGAAGTCCCAAAGGAGTACCAAAAATAGACTTTGGGGCCAGGCCGTGGCACCCCATCAAACTCCACTGGAAAACACTCCTAAACGTCATCAAACAGACCTTGAACTATTATGTCTTTGTTTTGTTTTTGCTGCTGTTTTGTTTTCTTTTGTCACTTTGTCTTGCTCTGTCTTATTTTGTGTGCGTATTATTATCTCTGCAGGTCTATCTAGGTAAGATAGGCTAGATAAACAATCTGGAGGAGAAAACAACGTGACCGATGGTCCTGGGGGAGGGGGGGTCAAAGGAGAGGGGGAGGTTGGGGAAAGGAAATGGTGTTAATAAACCTGGGGACAAGGGTACAAGAAGGGATCCAAAATCAGTGGCAAGAAGCATGTGAGACGCCTGATAGGGATTGATCAAGGACAATGTAACTGAGTAGGATTACTGAATCCAAAATGGAGGCTGAGCATGATAGTGGGACAAGAGGAAAGTAAAAGGAAATAATGGAAAGAACTAGGAGGCAAAGGACATTTATAGAGGTCACAATGCAGGCATGTACATATGTAAATATATTTATATATGATGATGGGGGAATAAATCTATGTCCATATATTTATAAGTTTATATTAAGGTAGCCAATTGACATTGAACCTCCACTCAAGTACTCCCTCAGTGCAAGAACACTTTGTTCTATTAAACTAGCATTCCATAATGCTCACCTTCCTAATACTATCACTGAAGACATATGGGTGCATAATCAAATGTGGTGAAGAAAGCTGATGGCGCCCAGCTATCAAAAGATATAGCGTCTGGTTTCTTAAAGGCTTGAAAGTAAACAAGCAGTCATCTAGCTCAGAAGCAACAAAGCCCACATGGAAGAAGCCCACTAGACTGTGTGATCACGAGGTGTCAAAGGATCAGGGACCAGGCATCAAAGAACAAAAATTCATATCACTGTGAATGAGGGGAAGTACAGATTTGGGAGCCAAAGCCCATCTCTAGGCAACTGGACATGCCCCTACAGAAGGGTCTTGGGGAGAAAAAGAGTGCAGGGTGCAGTGTAGCAAATATGGAACACAAAACTTTCCTCTAGTTCTTAAATGCTTCCTCCCCCCACCACTATCATGATCCCAATTCTACCTTACAAATCCATCCCGACCAGATAATGTACACTGGTACAGACAGGAACTGGAAACGCATGGAATCCAGTTCAGAAGATCCCTTCAGGAACAGTGGAGTGAGTGGCGATACTGGGAGGGTTGAGGGAATTTGGGGATGTAAAGGGGGAACCGATTTCAAGGATCTATATATAACCTCCTCCCTAGGGGATGAACAAGAGAAAAGTGGGTGAAGGGCAACATCAGACAGTGTGAGATATGACAAAATAATAATAATTTATAAATTATCAAGGGTTCATGAGTGAGGCAGAAGTGGGAGGGAGGGGAAAATGAGAAGGTGATACTAAGGGCTCAAGTAGAAAGCAAATGTTTTGAGAATGATGATGGCAACAAATGTACAAATGTGCTTGACACAATGGATGGATGGATGTATGGTTTGTGACAAGAGTTGTACGAGCCCCACCCCACCCCCGCAAATGATTTTTTAAAAATAAAGATAGGTAGTGTTTTTCTAGAAATATGTCCACTTATTCTAAATTTTCAAATTCACTGTTGTGATCTTCATAGTTTTGGTTCTGTTGTGATATTGGCCTTTTCATTTCTTATTCTTTATATTTGCTTTTCTTATTCCTTTTAGTTTAATAAATTTACCAGTAGTTTGTCAAACTTTGTTAATATTTTTAAAGAATTAACTTGTCTTATTGATTATTTCCCTGTTTCCTTTTCATTTATTTCTTCTTTTTTTTTTGCTGCAAAAGATCTCTTTATTGTTTTTTTTTAACAATTTATTGGGGCTCATAAAATTCTTGTCACAGTTCATAGATATACATACATCAATTGTATAAAGCACATCTGTACAGTCTTTGCCTTAATCATTTTTTTCTCCTCTTTTCTTTTTTTACATTTTATTAGGGACTCATACAACTCTTATCACCATCCATACATATACATACATCAATTGTATAAAGCACATCCATACATTCCCTGCCCCAATCATTCTCAAGGCATTTGCTCTCCACTTAAGCCCCTTGCATCAGGTCCTCTTTTTTTTCCCCTCCCTCCCCTTTCCCCCCTCCCTCATGTGCCCTTGGTAATTTATACATCGTTATTTTGTCATATCTTGTCCTATCCGGAGTCTCCCTTCCCCCCTTCTCTGCTGTCCCTCTCCCAGGGAAGAGGTCACATGTGGATCCTTGTAATCAGTTCCCCCTTTCCAACCCACTCACCCTCCACTCTCCCAGCATCATCCCTCACACCCTTGGTCCTGAAGGTATCATCCACCCTGGATTCCCTGTACCTCCAGCCCTCATATGTACCAGTGTACAGCCTCTGTCCTATCCAGCCCTGCAAGGTAGAATTCGGATCATGGTAGTTGGGGGGAGGAAGCATCCAGGATATGGGGGAAAGCTGTGCTCTTCATCGGTACTACCTCGCACCCTAATTAACCCATCTCCTCTCCTAAGCCCCTCTATGAGGGGATCTCCATTGGCCGACACTTGGGCCTTGGGTCTCCACTCTGCACTTCCCCTTTCATTTAATATGGTATATATATACATATATACATATACATATATACATATACACAGATATACACATACATACACACACTTACATCTTTTTTTTTTTTTGCATGATGCCTTATACCTGGTCCCTTTGGCACCTCGTGATCGCACTGGCCGTTGTGCTTCTTCCATGTGGGCTTTTTTGCTTCTGAGCTAGATGGCCGCTTGTTCACCTTCAAGCCTTTAAGACCCCAGACACTATCTCTTTTGATAGCCGGGCACCATCAGCTTTCTTCACCACATTTGCTTATGCACCCATTTGTCTTCAGCGATCCTATCATGGAGGTGTGCAGTCAATGATATGATTTTTTGTTCTTTGATGCCTGGTAACTGATCCCTTTGGGACCACTTGATCACACAGGCTGGTGTGTTCTTCCATGTGGACTTTGTTGCTTCTGAGCTAGATGGCCGCTTGTTTATCTTCACCTTTTCATTTATTTCTGCTCTATTCTTTAATATTTATTGTCTTCTGGTGACTGATGTTTTACTTAGCTCTTTTTTGTTCTAATTGTTGAAGGTTTGTGTTACCATGCTGACTTTTGCTTTATTTTTTGATATCTTCATATATTGTTCATAACGTGTGTTCTTAGTATTGCTTCTGAAGTATACTAAAGCTTTTGGTATGCTTATTTTTGTTTTTGTAAGGAATTTAAAATCTTAATCCCTACCATTTCCAAGTAATTTAATGCACACAATTGCTCATTTTCCATGTTAGATTTTATTCTTTTATCTTCCTATTGTTCATATATAATTTAATAATGCGGTGAAGTAAAATTTATTTGTAATATCACAATTTTTAAAAATGTATTAAAGCTAGCATTGTAGCCTAACGTATGGTTTATTCTGAAGAATGGTACATATGAACATGAGAAGAAGGTACATTGACGTTTTCCCAGATAGTATGTTTCCTACATGTCTAAGAGGTCAGTAATTGTGGTATTTAGTTCTTCTGTTACTGTATTGATTTATTATCCAGTTGATATTTAGTGTTGTTCTGTCAAACCCAGTGTGGATGTATTTAACTCTATTACTGTAAAATTATGTAGTTCTATCTTTAAGTCTATAAGAGCTTGATTAATATATTTTGAGGGTCTGCCACTAAATTAATATATACTTATTACTATTTTTCATCTTGCTCTTTTGTTCCTTTTATCATATAATGCCCTTATTTGTCTCTCATTAAAGATTTGGTCCTATTTTATTATTAATTTGTATAGCCAGTAACACATTTTAAAATTGTAATTGATTAATATTGCTACCCTTGCTTTTTTAATTTCCATTTTCTTGATATATTTTCTTCTACCTTTGATTTTTAGATTATATTTGTCTTTATGTCTTAATTGTGTTTCTTTTTTTTTTTTCACAGTTGAGCTTGCTTTATGGGTGGCATGCTGGCTGGGTTGTGGGGGCAGGGCAAAGACTCAGACTGAGCTTATCAAGGGACTGGGGCATGGCGTCCTAGCTGGTGCCAGGATGGGATCAACTCCTTCAGGACGGAGGGGCTATGAGAAGAGGCGGCAGAGAGAGCGAGGAGAGGTGGGGAAGGAGGGAGGGGTGACAAGGGGATGGAGTAGGAAGAGAGACAAAGGGAAGGCAAGGAGGAGACAAAAAGCAGGGCCTGGCTGGGGCTGATGTACAAACCAGAGGTGCTCCGTCCGGTCAGCAGCAGGAGAGGCTCAAAGGGGAGCCTCCTGGGAAGTGTAGGCAGCCATGAGGGCCCGCTTCAGCTGCTCGTAGGTGACGAACATCACCACGTTCCAGGAACCCAGGCGGAGAAAGGAGGGCATGACCCCTTTGTAGAAGGCCCGGGGCCCCTCCTTCTGGAACATGGTAAGGGCGCAGTTGCCAGCGCTGCTGTACTGGCCCAGGGCAGAGTTCATATATCTTGTCTTGACCACGTTGACGGGGAGGCGATAACGGTGGTGCAGAAGCCGGCCCCGAAGGCGGAAATGAAATGGCAAGGGAGGTCATCCGTCATGAGGTTGGCCTTCAGGAGGGAATCTTTGATGAGGTCATAGGTCACCAGTTCAGCACAGTTGACAATGGCATTCCGAGCCACATTGGGTGAGGTCCCTTTCCAGAGTCCCTGAAACCCTTCCTCCCGAGCAATGATCTTGTAGGCATCCACAGTGCTCTGGTATCTTGGGCTACCTCCAGCCGGGGCCTGACCTTGGAACCAGACCTTCACCACATCTGTGGGCTGGGCCACCACCACAGCCAGGGCACCAGTGGTGCTGCCTGCCAGGAGGCGGCTACCGATGCCGGCATGCTCAGAGCCCTTGGTGTAGAACTGCTTGACGGAGTCATAAAGGCCGATGCGAACAGAGGCGAAGCTCATCTGGCGCTGGAGGCCGGCGACCAGCCCGTTGTAGAGGTTGCGGGGGCCCTCTGTGCGCACCATGGTCAGGGTGGTGCCCAGCACGCCGCGGTACTGAGCGCTGGCTATGGCCCGCAATGGCCCTTGGCTTTCTCCTTGGATCTGCAGCCGGACTTTAGCGGTATCCAGGGGGAAGGTGATGAGATCCGCGATGCAGGCGGCTGTGCCAGCCCCCAGGAACTTCACCGTGGCGGTCGGGGGCACATCGGTAGCCTTGGACCCAACCATGATGCTGACTTCCTGCTACCTCCCAGTAATGAAGACGGGTGGAGAAGGGGAGGGCACCTTCAATCAGCAACAAGATGAGATAGAGGAACTCTGCCGGAATCCGGACTTGTAAGGTCTCAAGATGAGGCCTCCGAAGATCAAGCTTCTCTAAAGACGTCCCGTTCTTCAAAGCCAACAGTGGCGATCAGGATCTGATCTCTTTGGTTTTCCATAGAAAATAGCTGAGATATGGAACACCTATTGGTCATACTATGTATCCGGGCTGCGGGGAGAACACGAGATGCAGATGGCAGTGCGGTCGGCGGGGACACAATCGGAGATGAAGCCGTCGCGGTGCAGCAGATTTATGGATCAAGCAGATTTATGCTTTTCACTGCCTCTTGAGAGGTGCATTGAGTCCTTTTACATTCCATGTCATTATTGATGTGTATGCATTTATTGCTGTCATAATGCATTGCATTTCTGGGTTTTTTTTCCCCCTTTGTGGAGTTATTGAGTTTTTCCCCTCAAATTTTGTGCCCTGAGTTCATTTTTTTTAAGTTTCTGTTAATTTTTTTCATTATTATTTTGTAAGACTCCATGCTTTGTTCTTGTTTTTCTTATGGATTAGCTTTATCTTTTCTTCTTCTTCATCCTTTCCATATTACTTGAGAATTTTGTTAATAATTATATGATTCCAGACAATAATATTGGCATAGAAAATATTTTCTAGATCATTCTAAGGGAAATTTATTGAATAAATATGCATTTTTGAGTATTTATTAGGATGAAAAGATTCAAGATACATCAGAGGGTGTGAAGAAAATTTCCACTCAGCATGAGAATATTTTTTTTGCATTAACTATTTCTAACTTTGACAACAAATGGCCCTAGTTAGTTTCCTGGAGTGTAAACTGAGATCTCATCTATACTTATTATTCTGAAGTCTGCCTTTGGATCTCTGGTGACAGACAGACAAAGCCCATTCCAATGAAGAGAAGGCAAGTGCCAATGCAGGAAGTTTCCCAAGAGTCACTGTGCACGGTATCCCTAGAAAGGTGCTGACAAGGTGGGGAAACCACAGCTTCTGAGAGGAAATCATCACGACTTCATTGCCTGGCATCTGCTGAAAATGGCCTAAAGAACATTTTGAGAAATTAGTTTGCAATTTCCTCCCCTTGTGACATATTTACTATCCTTTGGAATCAAAGCTGTCCTTCCAATGAGTGCTCCCTTTATTGTGACTCCAATGAGTGATCTTAATAATGACTCCGCCCACCAGACAGGTCATTCCAGTTCACCTGTTCCCAGTGTCAGGAGTCTCTCTGTTTGGAACCCTTGTTTCTGCATACAGGGAGACAATGGGTAGCAAGCATCACGAAGGACATGTCACAAATTTAGCCCCAGAAGTCACCACAATTGTTTTCTCAGATATAGAGATCATTAGTCATTCACTGCACGATTCACTGACAACAGTGCACAGGGAGCAAAACAGAAGGAAACCTTCACAGACCTGACCCTGGGCGATAGTAGGTCACTGAGTACATTTGAAATCACGCATTGCATGCATGAATCTGGCATGCCTGTATTTTATTGTCAAAGGTTTTGAGTCATGGATAGGGTGAGAATTACCATGATAACCTGTTTTTCAAGAAGGAAACTGGTTTCTAAAGGAAGGCAATGAAATATTAGAGTAACTTTAATATTTGTACTGTGAACAGACAATGCTAGTTCCTCCTTTCAAGTTGGCAGTGAGGAGAAAATTTAGAGAGTAATAAATTCTACATTACAAATCTGACTAGATGAGAGGATGTGCATAGGCACAGATAGCAACTGGAAACACAGGGAATTCAGGACAGATGACACCTTCTGGACCAGTGGTGAGAGTGGTGATTCCTGAAGGGTGGAGAGAATGTGGGGTAGAAAGGGGGAACTGATTACAAGAATCTAGGTATAGCCTCCTCCCTGGGGGATTGACAGCAGAGAAAATGGTGGGGAGAGATGTCAGACAGTGTAATGTATGACAAAATAATAACAATAATTTATGAATGATGAAGGGTTAATGAGGTAGGGAGAGTGGGGAGGGAGGGGAAAATGAACAGCAGATACTAAGGGCTCAAGTCGAAGGCAAATGTGAGAATGATGATGGCAACACATGTACATATGTTCTTGACACAATGGATGTATGTGTGGATTATGATAAGAATTGTACGAGCCCCCAGGAAAATGATTTAAAAAGAAAAACAAAAACTGTCCGTGGACATGCTGAGAGATGAAAGAGGGAAGGAACCCTGAGTCCTCCTTGTCATCCATCTCTGCCTGTCTAGTGCTGGGGATGTGTGCTCAGTGAGTCCTGTGTGCCCCCTGCTGCCCAGTGTCTTCCTTGCAGGGAAGTTTGTGTCTGGGCTCACACTGACTTCCCCTCACTGTGTTTCCCTTGCACTTAAAGTAATACACAGCTGTGTCCTCAGCAGTCACCGAGCTCAGCTGCAGGGAGAACTGATTCTTAGATGTGTCTCTAGTGATGGAGAGCCGGCTTTGGAGGGATGGGTCATAATTTGTACCGCCATTATAGCATATGAGTCCCATCCACTGCAGACCCTTCACTGAGGGCCGGCGGATCCAGTGCCAGCAGTAACCACTGCTTGTGATGGAGAAACCAAAGACAGTGCAGGTGAGTGACAGCTTCTGGGAGGGCTTCACCAGTACTGGACTCGACTCCTGAAGCTTCACCTGGGACAAGACGCCTGCAGAAAAAACAGATGGTCCACGTCAGTCACGTGAATTCACAACAATTCCCAAAGACCCAGGGCAGATATCTGAATCTCCACTTTGGGAACTGTTACCAGGCACAGGAGAACACACAGAAATGCCCAGCACCTCCCCCAAACTCACCCCTGCTCCAGGCTGCTGGTACTCACTGTAGGTCCTGTCACCACTGCTGGGCCCTGGGGGCAGTGCTGGGCCGCCACTCCAGCAGGCTCTCCGCTAGTGGGGCAGGCTGCCCCCTGGTGGCCACCCATCTTCACTTGGTGCTGAAACATTGCAAACTTGGTTAAGAGGAGCTGAGAAGAGAGGAGAGGGGTCACAGGGGGCCCTGGCTGGTGGGCTGTGAGACACCTCAGTGAGTGACTGGGCAGGGCAAGACTGGACAGCCACAGAACTTGCCCCTCTACGCAGAGAGGGGAATAGGAAGCCACAGCTGTCCTCAGTCCAGACTGATGTTCCCCATCAGCCCCTTGTGCATGCAGCCCCCCCTCTTCTTGCCTTCTCCCTGGCCCCTCCCTCCCTCCTGAACTTTGAGGGCAAATGCTCCCCTTTGCTCTGGGAAGCACTTGCCTCAGAGGTGCCATGTGTTCACTTTATCAGCTCGACTGTTGTTTGGGCAGGGGTGATTCCCGGAGCTGCGCTCTGTTTTGGATTTGAAGGGCCTTGGTCTCGGGGTTCCAGCAGTCCCTGTCAAACTTGTAATGCCCTCTTCATGAAGTCACCTTCCATTGGCTTTCAAGCTGTGCACAAGTTGCCAGTTTGAGCTCAACCAGAGCAGTTTGAGGCGGTGGCTGGGCACCATCTAACTCTCCTGGTCTCCAGGACAAGGATGGAGGGCTGTGGTGTTGGTGGTCCGTTAGTCCTGTGGACTGCTTTGCTTCAGTTTTTGATTTTCTTCACTCGTCAACTCCAGATGGGGAGAGAGGAGATCCTAGTTGCTAGAGGTGGCTTTGCAATGGAGACAAACATTTTATACTAAAGTGAGATTCTTACGTGACATTTGCGTGACTGCAGCAGCCCCTGCTCATCTTCCTCCGTACTCACCCTAGCTGACCACCTTCCTGCCTCAGAGGATGGGGCACTCCCTCTGCCCGTCCACCCTCAGGTCCTCACTTTCAGTCCCACAGGATCCTGTGGTATCAATCCCCCCCTATCAGCCCCACCCCCAGCCTACACAAGGATTACAAACCCTTGCTCCACTCAGATTCTCTGTAGCTAGTGTCACCACCCTGTGTTCCTCAGAGTGTGCTCTGCACCCATGAGATTATTGATTGGTTTCCACCCATAGTGACCCTGTGTGTCCCACAGGGCTTGCTCTGGGGGCAACTCTCACAGGGCGAAACGAGGAAGAGGAGGGGAGGGAGCAGTTGGGCAGAAGAAGCTGTGATGGACCCCACAGAGCCAGACTGCCCATGGAGGACAGGACCCTGTGGCTGTTTCCCCGAAGGTGTGCCCCTCAGGGCAGATCAATGCTCTGGAGACCCCACCGCAGGTGGAGGCCCCTCGACCCCTCCTCAGTCCCGCACTCCACACCCTCACCTACATTTGGAGCTGGGTGAGCTTCTCCTCCTGGGCCACCAGCTGCCTGTCCAAGTCCTGGTGCCAGGCATGTGGCCCTCTAAGGGGCGGATCCCTGCTCACCCCACAGTCAGGGTCTAGCAGGAGGTCCTCTCAGGAGGCCAGCCAGACCGCGGCCTGACCCAGCATTCCCCGCAGCTCCTCCTAGTCCTGGCTCACCTGGCAGTGGTCCTGGTGAAGGGCCCAGGCCATCCGGAGCTCCTGCAGCTGCCTGTCCAGTTCCCGGAGACACTGTGACCTGGGGGGCAGAGGGCTGTTGGGAGGGGCGCAGGGTGTCGCCTGGGTGGGATAGGGCTGGGTTACCGTGGAGCAGGGAGCAGCAGGAAAGGGAGCTCTGGCCACGCACCACCCTGGCCCTAGACCTCAGCGCGCACATCTCTGGGGCCATGACGTGGCTGGTGTCCAGCAGCTGCTGCCCCGCCGGCCGCACTGCCTGGGCTCTCAGGCAGAGCTCCTGCCCCAGTGTCTTCTTGGCCCCAGCTGGCCCTTCTGAGGATATAGACTAGCGCCTGCTTCTCTTGAGCCTGAGTGCTGGGTGGGGGACAGGGCATGGGAACAGGTCTCAGGGCCAGAGGGCAGAACAGGGAGGAGGCAGGGAAGAGCTGGGTGCCCCCACCCGCATGGGACAGAGCGAGCCCCCATCCAGGTGGGGTGGCACATACAGCAGTTCCTGGCAGTGCCTGAGGAAGGCGTGGCCATGGGCTACCCACTCCAGCTGCTGGCCCTGCTCCCAGGCCTTCATGTTCAGGTGGCCCAGGCCTCCAGCACCTCAGCCAGCTGCTCGGCCAGGCCCTCCTGGACCGCAGGGTGTACCTGGATGGCCTCCATCCGCATCTGAACCACCACCTCGTCCACAGCCACCAGCTCCCTCTGCAGCTGGCAGAGAGCAGGCTGAATGCTCCTCCACCAAGGACTCTGTAGGCCATCCTGGCTGTACCCCAGCCTAGGTCAAACCCAGGCCCGTCACCCCCAATCCCAGAGGGGGAAGGGGCGGGCTGCAGTCCTGCCTGGGGTCAGCTGGGGGTGAGGGTTCCTCATCCATCCATTGCCTACAGAAGAGGGGTTCTTGCGGGGGGGAGGGACTGGGGCCCTCCCCTGCAGGAGGCGGTGCTGGCGCTGCAGGACCTCCACAGACACCAGGTCGTGGCCAAGGACAGCACCCTCCACCAGGACCACCTTCTGCATGTGGCCCCACAGCTCGAGCGCCGCCTTGTGGAAGCCGAGGGCACAGCGGGAAGGAGGGCCAGCAACTTTCTCCCTTAGAACAGGGCCACCTCCTTTTGAGCAAAGACTGTGGCTTGGGGATTTGTGGGGCTTTAACACGGAGGGAAATAGGACGAAGACTCTATTCCCTAACTTATAACAGGGAGAATCTGGAAAGCTGGTATTCCACGGTAGGAAAGCCTCTACTTTGGTAAGTTAGAGGTAAAGTCCAAGTACATTATCCTGCTTTAAAAATCATTCCCACTGATTCTCCGTTAACAGCTAGGCTGCCTTAATGTGAGCACATGGCTGATTGTATCTCTGTGTAGAAGCAGATATGATCCTTTTGCCCTCTCTTCCCACCGTGACACCCTGCCCCCCTTGTAGCTTCCCCCAATGCAGGTATTAGCTTTCCTCACCTTGGTGAGCTCAAGTACAGGGGCCTTACGATAGATACCGCCCACCTTGTGACCCATGTCACTACTGAAGAGGTGTGTCTCCAGGCTCCCTATACACGTCCCAAGATAGCAAAGGTTCCACTTCTCCCAGTTCCACGTGGTCCATCAAGAGGAGCTGACGTGAGCATGCCTAATAAAACATGTCTGACTCTGTATTGTATTCTCTCGCCCCTGTCTTTCCTGTCCTCTGTGACTTTACCGTGACCTTTACCTAATATCATCGCTGTACATTCGCGCCTCCTGGCCCTTCGGTGGTTAGAAGATGGATGGTCTCTTCTGATCACAGCAGGTTCCTGATGAGGCCCGGGGGCCACAGGCAGGGCCCGAGGGAGTAAAGGGTCTTGACACGCATGTTGGGAGGAAGGCAATAAGATGGGGAGCCCTGAGCACATGAGATGGCGGCTCAGGGAGCGAGTGGGCTGCCTGTCAGGGGGTCTGCCTGTAGCACCTCCAACAGTCAGTGAGGAGAGGGCTGGCCCCCGGGCCACCCAGCCCCAGGATTTCGGTTGCAGGACCTGTCAGGTGCTCAGTGCACTTAGACACCAGATCCCGCGAAAGGAGGGTGTGGGGAGGGGCGGCAGGGAGCTCTAAGAGTGGCGGTCAGCAAGAAGACCAGCAGGGCCTGTGCCCCCAACGAAACTGCGGCCCGTGCTCAGGGAGCATTGGGAGAGCCCACTTCGTGGTCCTGCCACAAGGAGTGACCTGCGCTGAACGACTCCAAACTGGGGGCAGGAAGGAGCGTGGTTGGACGGGGAAGGATGATTGATGCTGGGAGCTGGAGTCAGCCATGCCCCTTCATACAAACATGTGCACACGAGAATACACACAGAAGTATGCATGCACACACCCACATGCCCACCCCTACACATGAGCACACACACACACGCACACACATGCACACACATCTGGGGTAGGCCCCTTTGTCCCGAGCCCCTTGGCTGTCACTGGCCTGTCCCTCTGAGCACCCACCTCTCTGCGGGCTTTCATTGCCTTGTCCAGCCTCACCCATGTGGCCTCAACGCCGCTCCTGTGGACTTGACTCTGGGCCATGGAGCTGGGGGAGGCGAGTTCCAGGGCACCTGCCAGCTCCCTCAGGGCCTGCACCCTGGCAGCCCCACACTCTGCCCTTTCTCCCGGAAGACCTTGAACTTCTCTTCCAGCATCTGCCAAAGGTGGGGCTGGAGAGGGTCAATGTGGATGGAATTCAGGCAGCTCCTAAAACTCACGAAAGGGCCAGCTGGTCCCAACAGCTCCCACATCCCTCAGCCCTGGTTCTAGAACTCTGCAGGGCATCTCCTGCCCCCTCAGCCCACCCAGCATCTACCCTACCCTCCGTTCCTCCATCCACTTTCCCAGCACGACTCACTTCCACACCCTCCAGATCCTGCCCACACTGTCTCTGGAGATAGCCCGAGTTCAGGGAACCCAGGGCAGCCCCTGCTGTCTGCAGCCTGTGGAGGAGGCAAACCTGGGTCTGTGGATCAGGGAGCCTGGTCACAAAGCCCACTTAGTAGGGTCACTTTCCCAAGCCAAGGGCTCCCTGCACCTGCAGGGGTGTTCTGGGAAGAGTTGAGCTGGGCTGAGGATGCCCTGCACAGCCCCAGGCTGACCCAGGTCACAGTACAAGCTACTGCGTTTCCAGCCCAGATGGAGCTTAGGCGAGATAACGATTTGCCCATGATCCTAGCCCAGAGGCTGGCCCGGAGTCTCAGGGGCCCTGCATTTGCTGCATGCAAGAACCATGGAGGGGTGCAGCTTCTACCTTTGAAGGGTGTGCAGTCTCCTCCAAACACACAGCATGCCTGGGTGGCACACAACGTGGCTACCTGCGGAGTGCCGGGCTTTAGAATGACCCCACCTACTGACTCATGGGGATCCTCCAGAGGGTTTGCAAGCCAGTAAATCTTTCCAAGAGCAGGGAACCTCTTCTTTCTCCTGAGGAGCAGTTAGTGGGACTGAACCAGGCAACAGCTCAACACTTCCCAAGCAGGCCTCCTGGAGCATCGTTAGAGCAAGGGGTAAACTGCTAGTGATAATGGGCTCCTGGGAGGAGAGTTTGCAGAAAGGCCTGAAGCGCTGAGCAAGATCTCAGGACGGTGGCCCTCTGGGAGCTTAGGACAAGTTCTAAACCCAGCCAGGAAGCTGAAGGGCTGACCAGACAGAAGCTGAGGGGGAGGAATGAGCATGCTGGGATAACTGCTGACCCCCGCCTGGGGGCAGGGCTTCCTGGTTGGAGCTGTGGGAGCTGACTCAGGCCAGACCCCACCTGCTCTGAGACACTGAGGCCACCCTCAAAGTTCACAGCCAACTGTCTCACGTGCTCATCCATATCCAGGTGGGTGCCTGGGGGAGGGGGTGGCTTCTGCAAGTGCTGCCACCCCAGGCCCAGAGTCCCACCCTCAATGCCTGGGCCCTTGGCCACCATGCTGTCTCAGGAGAAAGCCACAAGCCTCCCAGATGCTGTGTCCCACTGGGTGGAGGCCCCCCTGAGGAGATATGGATCGCACCAATGAATCACACAATCTGCCTCTGACCCCTTGAGGTCTCATCACCGCCCACTATCATCACCCCAGTGCCGCTTCCCACTCTGGACTAGAGTGCATAGGTATTAGCAAGAGATAAAACTCACAACACATGGAACTCAGGAACAGGAATGGGAATAGAGATACCAAATGACATATAACCGCACACCCCTCGCAGGGAGAGGAGCAACAGAAAGCTGAGGATAAAAGAGACAATGGTCGATGTGAGATATGAAAATAATAACAATCTATAATCTATCAAGGAACCACGAGTGGGGGAGGAGGAAAAAAAGGGGAGCTGATCCCAAGGGCTCAATAGAAAGTAAATGTCTAGAAAAGAATGATGGCAATATACGTATGACTACGTCAGATACAATTGGTGTATGGATTGTAACAAGAGTTGTAAGAGCCCCCAATAAGGACACACTGAGGATGACAAAATACACCACTGAAAACCTTATGCTAATCATTGATACACTGTCAGGTAGTGGAGGACTAGTAAAACTAGGCAGAACCTTGTCAGAGAGAGGACCAGATGACGAACACTTTTGGTCAGATTAAAGGGGAGGATCAGTGACAAAGAGCCAGGCCGTTTGCAGGATGCATGGCCACGGGAGCTGCAACGATGGGTTCAAACATCAGAAAGAAATGAGGGTGGCCCAGGACTGGCAAGCCTTTCCTTGTCCTGTACATTGGGGTTGCTTTGAAGCAGACCAACTGGACAGCACCTACCAACAAGACCAACCGAGGAAGAGGAAGCCACTATGGTCCCAGAAACAGACATCACTAGGACGTGTCAGGAGACTTTTATAAAGGTAACCAATGGCCTGGCCCTTCATCACAGAAAGCTGGGGAAGCACCATTGTCCTGGTTTACAAGACGTTCCCCAGATAAATTACTGTCCAGCTGCCCATAGGAAGGAGAAATACCTATAGACATGACGGAAGGGAGGTTCACTCCTCTATGGGAATGTGCTAATCTGTGCACTGAAATGTTGAAATCCACAGACACACGTGTATAAAAGAGAGTTGTAATTAAATGTTTTACCGTGGAAGACGGGTCACCACAGAGCTGTCTCTTTTGTGTTGAAACAAACTTTGCTGAATTTACCTGCCAGCAGTTGCATGTCCTCCCTTTCTTTTAAGGTCGATGGAGACGCACGAGTGTAAGGAGAACGGTGAATGGTGGCCGTTCATAACCCAGGATCATCAGAAACCACAGAGTAAATTTTAGGAACGTAGACGTAGGACAGCGGAGAAAACTTCACTCAGGGACTTCAGTGAACTCTCCTTACAATGCTGAGGCCTGACACGCCTAGTGCCTGGGGGCAACCGGGCTCCTGCCCTAGGTAGTTTTGTTGAGCATGGCTCACTCAGGTGGTGCCTTTTCTCTCCCAGCAATATTGCTCCGTGAAATTCTGCCCATGATGAAAACTATTTGCCATGGGTATGTCTTTTCACATCATTGGCCTCCTCTTCAAAGTACAAATGCTTTTCTAAACGGGTGCTGCCTCCCTGAGCTTTCCTTTGTCTTGGCTCAATTGATGCAGATTCCTGTGCTGAATAAGCCATGGACTAGCACAGGTGGGTGCTTGTCAGTATAGCCAGCACAAGCAGCAATTTCGTTTGTCAAGACCCACCTGGCTTGATCAAGATTCCTTATTCCCGTGAAAACGATTTTTATCCAGATTCTAGAGGAGCACCAGTGTGCCTCTGGGAGCTAAACCCGGGCCTGCTGTACAGAGGCTCCGGAGTTTTCATTTTCTGACTGAAATTCAACAAGGAATTTCATGGATCTAAGGAAACCGTGAATTGTGGACGTACCAGATTCTCACATCTTCATTGTCTAATGGAAGCTTAAGTTTCCCAGTCTGATCCGGCTGCCACTTCATTTCTGGCAATGACCATTCAATTGTGGACGTTCAGCCTTCTTCGGAATTCTCTTATATCGGCATGTTCCCGCGCCACATTAAGACCACTCGGTGGAGGTTTATGTGACTCAGGACAACTCTTTATTTCAGGCGTCTAGAACAAAGGGAATTCACAGAGGTTGATGATCACTTATTAAAGTCCCGTTTCTCTATAAAGCCCAATGATGACACTTCTACATCTGAGGGCAAAGAGCTAGTGCAGCATGATATTCTCATTTCAGCCACGCCGCCTGCAGTTTCTTCCTTGCAGAAAAAGCTTTCCCAGTGTACTTCTTTAAAATGCTGCAAAATAGTGGGACCGAAGATTTTGGTTTAGGGTTAACTTTAAACGGGCATAGGTACAGGCATGTGGGCATGTTTAGAGACAGTGTTCGAGTTCAGGTTAGAGTTACGGCTGCGTGAGGATTCGGGTTATGGTAAGGTTGTGGATGAAATGTAGGGTGAGTATGAGGTTTTAGGTAAGAGTGCTTAAGGTTGAAAGAACCTATTGTCTCATTTAGGCTTATGGTAAACTTGACTGTTTAGGTATGGGTTAGGGTTAATATTTGTGTGAGGGTTAGAAAGTGTGCGAGGTTAAGAGTTGGGGTCAGGCTTGCGGCTTGTGTGTTACATCCGTTTTGGTTGTGGATAAGTTTAGCTCTCAGTCTAGTTTAAGGGATTGGATTACATTAACGGTGATATGGAGGCTTGGATTGAAGGTGATGGATAGAGTTAAGTTAGGTTCAGGCGAAGGGTGACGGTTAGGAGTAAGGTTAGTTGTAGGGGGAGCTGCATGTTCACATCAGATTTGGGGTTAGGATTAGGCTTAGCCTTAGGGTAGACATATGGTTAGGGTTAGGGCTTGGTTTAGGGTGAGCCTTAGGTTAGGGTTCAGTTTAAGTTTAGGAGTATACAGAATTAGACCTAGGCTTAGGGTTACACCTCTTTTTAGGTTTAGACCTAGGGCTAGTTTTTGACCTAGGTTAGGGTTAGGATTAGGGTTGGTTTTAGGATAGGATTTAGGTTTGAGGTTTCATTTAAGTGTTGGATTATTGGAAGTACATCTGCTCTCCCTGGTTTTCCTTCACGATCACAATGTTTCTGAGATTCATGGTTTAAGGAAAATCTTGCTTCTTGCCGGTTTCAAGGCAAAAAGGCGCCACCGGCAGTTTTTTTTCCGTCAACCTTACGCTCGCTCTTTGAGAATCTTGGGTCTTTGGGAAAGCCGTGAGTCCAGCAAGATTTTTCAGTTCAAGTGTGCCCCAAGCAGTGGGTTCTAGCTCTGAGCAATACAGCCCGTGGAATTCCTGAGAATCTGGAACCTGCTATGAAGTTCAGCCTGCGTTTTATTCACACGGAAGAAGCTCCTTCGAGGTTCCCATGCCTCTGTACACTGATGCTTCCAGCAACGTCATGTCTCACAGGTCTATAGTGCTTCTCTGAGTTTCACTGGTCTAGGGTAAAGGGTGAAGCGCCTGGGTTCCCGTGCTTCACTACTGTATGGCCTCAAGATGATGTTTGTAGGCACAGCGGCAAATCCATCGGTGGCAATTCTCTCATATTGTCATTGCGATGGGAAGATACCTTATTCGCTAGGAAATGTTTTACCATGGAAGACGGGTCACCACAGAGCTGTCTCCTGTGTTGAGACAAACTTTGCTGAATTTACCAGCCAGCAGTTGTGTGTCCTCCCTTTCTTTTAAGGTCGATGGAGACGCACGAGTGTAAGGAGAACGGTGAATGGTGGCCGTTCATAACCCAGGATCATCAGAAACCACAGAGTAAATTTTAGGAACGTAGACGTAGGACAGCGGAGAAAACTTCACTCAGGGACTTCAGTGAACTCTCCTTACAATGCTGAGGCCTGACACGCCTAGTGCCTGGGGGCAACCGGGCTCCTGCCCTAGGTAGTTTTGTTGAGCGTGCCTCCCTCAGGTGATGCCTTTTCTCTCCCAGCAATATTGCTCCGTGAAATTCTGCCCATGATGAAAACTATTTGCCATGGGTATGTCTTTTCACATCATTGGCCTCCTCTTCAAAGTACAAATGCTTTTCTAAACGGGTGCTGCCTCCCTGAGCTTTCCTTTGTCTTGGCTCAATTGATGCAGATTCCTGTGCTGAATAAGTGATGGACTAGCACAGCTGGGTGCTTGTCAGTATAGCCAGCACAAGCAGCAATTTCGTTTGTCAAGACCCACCTGGCTGGATCAAGGTTCCTTATTCCTGTGAAAACGATTTTTATCCAAAATCTAGAGGAGCACCAGTGTGCCTCTGGGAGCTACACCCGGGCCTGCTGAACAGAGGCTCTGGAGTTTTCATTTTCTGACTGAAATTCAACACGGAATTTCATGGATCTAAGGAAACCGTGAATTGTGGACGTACCAGATTCTCACATCTTCATTGTCTAATGGAAGCTTAAGTTTCCCAGTCTGATCCGGCTGCCACTTCATTTCTGGCAATGACCATTCAATTGTGGACGTTCAGCCTTCTTCGGAGTCGTTCTGTGCCTGGAACACTTGTTTCCTCATAAAGGGAGACAATGGGTAGCAAACATCACTAAGGACATGGCATATATTTAGTCCCAGATATCACCACAGTTATTTTCTCAGACAAAGAGATCACTAGTCATTTGGTGCCAACAGAGCACAGGGAGCAATGCAGGAGGAAACCTCACAGACCTGCCTCTGGACGGTAGTATGTCACTGAGCTCAGTATATTTGAAATCATGCACTGCACGCATGAATCTGGCTATGCCTGTAGGATGAGAATTACCATGATAACCTGTATTTCAAGAAGGAAAGTGGGTTCTATAGGATGACAATGAAATATTAGAGTCACTTTAATATTTGTTCTGCAAACAGAGAATACTAGTTCCTCCTTTCAAGGGGGCAGTGAGGAGAAAATTTAGGTTAAGGAAAAGAAAAACTCTCCATGGCGACCTGATTCCAACAGGAAATCCTCCCTATCCTTCATCTGTGTCTGTCTAGGGCTGGGTGTCTGTGCTCAGTGGGTCCTGTGCGCCCCCTGCTGCCCAGTGTTTTCCCTGTAGGGGAGGCTTATGTCTGGGCTCACACTGACTTCCCCTCACTGTGCTCCTTGCACAGTAATACATGGCCGTGTCCTCAGCAGTCACGGAGCTCAGCTGCAGGGAGAACTGGTTCTTGGATGTGTCTGGGTTGATGACTAGACGATCTTTTAGAGATGGCGCATATTCTCTGTACCATTTTGAGCTGTAGTAGTAAGTCCTTCCCATCCATTCAAGGCCGCTTCCAGAGTGCTGCCTGATCCAATCCCAAGTAGCACTGGTACTGGAAACAGAGTCCCCCGTGATGGTGCAGGTGAGAGTGATGGTCTGTGAAGGTCTAACCATCTGAGGACCAGACTCCTGAAGCTGCACCTGCGCCAGGCCACCTGGAGACATAGGAAATAAACATAAAACACCCTACCTCTGTGAATATGCCTTGTAGGATTCCATCTTCCCCCAACACTGACCTGATGGGAGACACAGCACTATGAGGAGAAGGAGGAAGGAAGCAGACATTTTGGAGCAAGGTCACCCTTATTCAGCAGTCACTTGAGTCCCTGGTGGGGAGACAGCATTTAAACAGGAAATCACATTAGTGATTTGCCTATGAACACCATTGGCTGGATAAGGTCTGGAGACTGTGAACAGTCCACGGGCACATAGGTCCTGCTGCTCCAAAAGGAGTTTTCTCCAAGACTGGCTCCTGCCGCATGCTGGACCAAGGCAGCTTGCAGACATGGAGGTTATCAGATGCCTAAGCAGAGGCTCAGTTTCACATCTTGCCAGATCGAAGTGTGTGCTCGCTGAAATTAATCAGAGTCCTGGTGTATCTGTGTTCTTTGATATGAACACTTCACATTTTCATTCACTTATTCTTTCTGTTGTTCATTGTGAGCTCTGAGAGCTATTCACACACCAGGAACTTTTCTCCACTGAGGAAAAAAAATCATTGAATCAAGCAAGCAAGTCAACAAGCAAGCAAAGAAATATTTGCCTCAAAAACCTAACCCTCTCTCCTTGAGTCTTTTCTGCCTCATAGAGACGCTGTATGGTTGAACAGAACTTCTCTGTGGGATTCTTGGTACAGTTTGACAGTTCATAAATGTACCCTGGGTCTGATAACCTCCTATTTCTGCAAGGACTAACTAGTGATTTTAAATCATCGAGCTTTCATTTAATAACCAGATACATAACCTCAAACTGTCACTTGCCTCTTCATATCTCCTCCCTAAGGTGTCTAATATATTACAGGGCATTATGATGTCACATTCAGGATGAAGGAGCCCATGAAAACAGCCATGGGTCAGAGTTTTCGCTCACATTACATACAAGTGAAGCTGGGCGATGGGTAAAGAAAGCTGGAGAATACTTTGATGGACTTTGAATGATGGTGGTTTTGGAGAAGAATTTTGAAAATACCATGGGGTACTATAAAAATAAATTGATCTTAGAGGGAGTACAGGCACGGAATTTCCTAGAAGTAAGGATACGGATGGTAGCACTTCACCTCACACACGTTGGTCATGCTATGAGGAGAGGGCAGTACCTGGATAAAAAGACTACATGCTCAGTAAAGTCGAGGGTCAGTGAAAAACGGGGACCTCCCTAATGACATGGATTGATGCAACAGATGTAGCCATGAGACCAAGCATAACCAGTGTGATGATGGCGCAGCATCAGACCGTGCTCTGTTCTGCAGAAGGTTGGTATCAGTTGGAACAGATTCAAAGGTACCTGAAATAAGCAAAAATGTGTCAAAACACACAACAGTATTCTACACAGGCCCTGTTAGAATGAAAGTTTGGGGAAGGGGGTTGGAAATGAATATGTAATGTCATGTTGAAAAACACACTGCACCAAGGGCTCAAGTAGAAAGAAAATATTTTGAAAATAATGACAGCAACATATATACAAATGTGCTTGACATAATAGATGGATGTATGGATTGTGATAAGAGCTGTAAGAGCTCAAAATAAAATGATATTTTTTTAAAAAAGAAGAACCAACTAATAAAAATTTTTTTAAAAAGAAATGTACTCATCAAAAGGAAATGTGTTCCAAGTTTCCAACCCAATTACTGCTGAGAAACAAAGGCAGGGGCTGGATGGCAATGAAATGGGGAAGCTTTACTTGGAAAGTGGAAGGAATGATCCAAAAGGAGAATCCTCAAGATAAGATCCTGAAAAAAAAGGAATATAAAAAGAGAAGGAGAATTTTTTTAATTTATACTTTTAGGCATAAGGATCAGTAAGTAAATTTAGGGATTAATGGATATGTACCAGTTTCACAGGAACAATCATGGATATGCACAGGGTGGGCTTGTGATTATTGAAAAGACATGGCTTTTTGTACTTCTTGCTTCTAAATGTCTTTCCATTTCATCTGATGTCTTTCAAGCACATTTTGGATCCTTGGCCAAAGTCCTGTTTCATGGTGACCTGGAGGTTGGGAATGTCTTTCCTCTGCATGTGTGCCCAGCAGGTTTAGTCCTAAATGATAGTAGGACCCATTCTCAGAGGAAATGGGTCAACAAAGAGAGGGTATCGGGAAGTAAAATGCAGAATAAGTATCGGCAATACATAAGGTATGTATATTTCATAATCTTGTGTCAATATGTCATCTCCCAGGGGAGATTCCTTGGGGAAGTGTGAAATTTGCAGTGTTACACAGGGCCAAGGAGTTTGGGCAGTGGTCTCACACAGAATGTCCAATGACTTCATTGTTCTTATTCTGGAATCTGATTCTTCTTGGTTCCTTTATTGGTAATAAATTATTGGTAATAATTATTGGTGATAAATATTGGTAAAATTTCACCAAAGATTATTTACAACATTAATAAAAATAAAATTTCCTTAAGATGGTAAATCTATTGTCATATATTGTTGCTTATTTTCCTTTCCTCCCTTCCTCTCTCCCTCCTTCCCTCCCTCCTTCCCTCCCTCCTTCCCTCCCTCTCATCCTTCTTTCCTTCCTTCCTTTCAGGATGTAGCAGTGATTGATAGACAGCCTTGAGAAAGAATGTGCATACCATTTCCTCTTCCATCATTCCTGTCAAAGAGAAAACTGGGGTTTCTGTTAAAAATTAAAGAGTTTATTTGAGTAACAAAACAATCCAGGGAGTGGCAGTAGTATCTCTAAGGATCCAAAGTACTGATGTGAAAGGAAATTTTCAGAGAGTATACATACAGAGGGATCCGGGAAGTTACAAGAAAATTCTGATTGCTTGGCAATTTATAAAGTTTGAGTAATTTCACAATTATATATATATATATAAGTGTGTATATATATTATATATAAATAGGTGTGCTCATAGGCTTCTTGAAGTATGACAACTTTGGAAAGTAATTACAAAAACACTACACATCATCAACAACAAAAATGAGGTCTGACCTATATCTTTGGCAGAAAGCATCTCCTTATGCTGACCACATAGTTCTTTTGAGCTCCTTCGCAGAATTCAAAAGAAACTCACAAACAATTAGTGGCAGATCAATTAAACACAATCACATGTGGGACTACAGGAGCAGGGAAAGGACCCTGACTGGGAGAGGTACACTACTGCCAAACTGAATAGCTTACAAAATTGGGGCAGAAATCTCTGATGTCCAAGTATGACTTAAGAGCATAGGACTCTAGCTCCCCAATATCCATCTAGGACATAACCAGGGAGTGTGTTCTTAACTGTGTCTCCCTGCACTGGCCAGGGTGCTCTCAGCAACCTCGCTCTGTCTGACACTCCTTACATTGCTTTACATTGCAAGTCAGGGACCAGAAATAACTCAGTAGAGGCTGACTATGTGGAGATAGAAGCTGAGTTTAGCTGAGTCTGAACTTAAAGTGTCAAACTGCTATTATTTTATGGTAGAAATATAAACTAGTTAGGGTAATTTTATACTTTGTTTAGCTGTAACTTTGCAAGAACTTCTCCATAGCCCTGACCCAGGTTAACCCCCTCTATCTTGTCTCACTGATTCTCCTGTGACTGTGTGTAGGCATGAGTTGTCATGGGTGCTAGCTAAGTCAAAGGCCTAATTTTTTCCTTAGTGTCATTTCTGTCCCTACTTGTTAAGATCTGGCACCTGTATACATGGCCGGTCTCATCGATATTTAGGGCCCTAGCACTGAAAGCCCTGAAAAAAAGATCTTAGTTAAAGCAAATTGTTTTCACCGTTTGTAGCTGTCATTCCAAGATTTGTGTCTGTGTGAAGAATTGTTTCACTCAGTCTGTGTACATGTGTGTATATGTGTTAGGCCAGGGTGACTAGAAAAAAAATGTAATGACACTCCTATAGGTATAAGAAAGAGCTTTATATCAAGGAGTGATTGTATATCAAACAAACATCCCAGTCCAGATCAAGTCCATTAGTCCAGTACTAGTCCAGGAATCCCTCGTCAAACTCACACAGCCACAAGCAACGATGCAGAGTGCAGGAAGCACAGCCTTGTGGGTGAAGAGTTCTGTGGTGGACGCATCTCCAGGGCTTTGGCAGGTCTCCCAGTGGCCCCTCAACAAGAAGGTGAAAACAGAGAGAGGAAGTTCCCAGGATGATCCTTGTGATAAGGCCACACCCACTAGGAGCTATCATCAGGCTTCCAAAATCCACCTCTTCATTTCTATATCTTCAATTTGACATGACATTGTGTGTGTGTGTGTGTGTGTGTGTAATCACTTCTAGTCAGTTGGCCACACAGCTGTGTTAAATATTACATGGCAAAGGTGAGTGAGTGCTTCCAGTGCCTCATCTGCTTGTTGAAGCATTTCAGTAGGCATTCCACTGCTCCCTGGACCTACTTTTTCACTGATGCTCTTAGTGCACCTTTACCTTTTTCTTGAGTGATCCTGGTTTTTGCTCAGATGGTTCCTCTTGAAGCAGTGTGGGAAACAGCTACCTGTCTTTTGCCCTTTGTTCTGTATCCTTGAACAGCGTTCTGCCATTTGTTTCAAAGTTCACTGTAAAGGTGAACTCTCATGTATTTTAGCCTAAAGACCTTTATTATAGACATTTAGAGTCTTTACCACTGGGAATGTTAACATTTTTTTAAAAACTACCAAAAGTCCCATGGAAGTTTATTTCCAATAATTTTGATAAAGGTGCCTCTGAAAGCTCACCCTGGCTAAGAAGGTTCTGGAGCCCCCTGGTGGAGAAGCTGCATTTAAAGATGCCAGGTATTTGTATATGAGTGTCACTGTGAATGGTATACAATATGGGAACAGGGAACAGCTTGCTAAACTCATGGATCACAACTCCACAGGAAGGTTTCCCCAAGAGCTGGTTCCTGAAGCAAGTGGGATGCAGGCAAGTGAAAGACCAAGAAGGTTTCCAGGGCTCTCAATATTATGACACACATAATTTAATCTTTGACTCAAGGAGTGGATGCTGGGTTTGAACCCATAACCTGTGGTTAGTAACTTAATACTTAGTCCACTGCACCATGCAGCCTTTTTATAAACATCTGCTTCAGGGAACCTGTATTACAGGGTAGTGTGATGTCACTTTGAGGATCAATTGCCTAAAATGCCTGTGATATCTGTACAATGGGTAGGGACGACTGCTGAAAAGTCGATGACCAAAATTATGGTTTGGGGGAAGATATTGAAAGTATCAGTGACTGCAAGTAAGGAAACCTTACTTTATCGACTCGGCATCCCTGATATTCTCCTTCAGTCTTATTTTTGTTCCCCAAATGCAAAGGGTATTTAAAAGAACGTGATTGGAGTTCTCAAAAAATGTTCGAAAAGGAAAACACTGACTTGAACATTAAATTACATTAAAATACACTGTCAGGAAATAGCTTTTTTTTAAGATTTCTGTTTTTTATCAGTAATAAATCTGGTGTACATGTACAAGGGACCCTCAAAGTGGCAGATATACTTATATTTCTTTTTACATATATACTCATACTTTGAATATATTGAGCATATATTCAAATAATATATTACAAATATATTGAAATATTTTAAAAACATTTTATTAGGGACTCATACAACTCTTATCAAAATCCATACACACATCAATTGTGTAAAGCACATCTGTACATTCGTTGCCCTCATCATTTTCAATGCATTTGCTCTCCACTTAAGCCCTTTGCATCAGGTCCTTTTTTCCCCCTTCCTCCCCGCTTCCCCCTCTCCCCTCCTTCGTGAGCCATTGATAATTTATAAATTATTATTTTGTCATATCTTGCCCTGTCCTATGTCTCCCTTCACCTCGTTTTCTGTTGTCATCCCCCAGGGAGGAGGTCACATGTAGATCTTTGTAATCGGTTCCCTCTTTCCAACCCACTCACCCTCAATCCTCCCAGTATCGCCCCTCACATCCCTGGTCCTGAAGGTTTCAACTGCCCTTGATTCCCTGTGCCGCCAGCTCCTATCTGCACCAGTGTTCATACTCTGCTCTATCCAGACTTGCAAGGTAGAATTCAGATCATAATAGTTGGGGGGGAGGAAGCATTTAGGAACTGGAGGAAAGCTGTATTCTTCATCGGTGCTACATCCCACCCTGATGGACTCATCTCCTCCCCTAGACCCCTCTGCAAGGGGATCTCCAGTGTCCGACAAATGGGCTTTGGGTCTCCACTCTGCACTTCCCCCTTCATTCACTATGGTATGATTTTTTCCCCCTGATGATGCCTTATACCTGATCCCTTCGACACCTCGTGATCGCACAGGCTGGTGTGCTTCTTCCATGTTGGCTTTGTTGCTTGTGAGCTAGATGGCCACGTGTTTACCTTCAAGCTTTTAAGACCTCAGACACTATCTCTTTTGATAGCTGGGCACCATCAGCTTTCTTCACCACATTTGCTTATGCACCCATTTGTCCTCAGCGATCATATCATGAAATATTTTTATTTTATATAATGATATTTGTCTTTATTTATTCACTTTAACATATATTTACTTATATTGATATTCACAGTAATTTTCATATTTATATTCATATTTATGTTCACATATATGTTTAGATTCATATGTGTATTTAGATTTAGATTCATATTTACATTGACATGCATATTCATATTCACACTCAAATTGTTATTCATGTTTATATTTTCAATTATATTTACACTAATATTCATGTTCTTATTTGTATTGATATTAATATCTGTACTTCCATACATATTCACATGTATATGTGTATTCATATTTAGGGCATGTTTGAGTCAAATTAATCTAGCAACCAATGATTACTGTTTTCCAGTGCAGTCATAGAGGTCTACCATTTTTACAGTTTGAACATTTTTTATAGCATATGATCTATTTCTTCTTTTTTAATTTTCAGTTGACATCTTGGACATCAGACTTTTTAAACTTAGATAGATAGTGTTCAGGGCCCAGGCCCAATCCCAACTACATGGAAAGCCACTGCTCCCCCCAGAAGAATTTACTTCAGAAGATAGCACAGAAGCTACAGGTCAGAGAGAGGGATATGTCTGATCAAAGCACATGGGAGCAATGAAGGGTGAGGAGCACATCCTGACCCACCAAGCCTTGAGGACTGATATCCTTGCTCAGAGTAGTCAATGCACAGAGAGAACCATATGGCCGGCCCCACTAGGAGACATGAAAACCCTCACGAACCCAAAGCCCTACAGGGGACAGCACTGGAGATACAGTGTGGGAGTGGCACCCGATCTGACCCCACCACAACAAGGCAAAACACTAAGGCCGGGCAATAGAACAGCAAGAGTACAGAGCAAGGAAGTCCCAAAGGAGTACCAAAAATAGACTTTGGGGCCAGGCCGTGGCACCCCATCAAACTCCACTGGAAAACACTCCTAAACGTCATCAAACAGACCTTGAACTATTATGTCTTTGTTTTGTTTTTGCTGCTGTTTTGTTTTCTTTTGTCACTTTGTCTTGCTCTGTCTTATTTTGTGTGCGTATTATTATCTCTGCAGGTCTATCTAGGTAAGATAGGCTAGATAAACAATCTGGAGGAGAAAACAACGTGACCGATGGTCCTGGGGGAGGGGGGGTCAAAGGAGAGGGGGAGGTTGGGGAAAGGAAATGGTGTTAATAAACCTGGGGACAAGGGTACAAGAAGGGATCCAAAATCAGTGGCAAGAAGCATGTGAGACGCCTGATAGGGATTGATCAAGGACAATGTAACTGAGTAGGATTACTGAATCCAAAATGGAGGCTGAGCATGATAGTGGGACAAGAGGAAAGTAAAAGGAAATAATGGAAAGAACTAGGAGGCAAAGGACATTTATAGAGGTCACAATGCAGGCATGTACATATGTAAATATATTTATATATGATGATGGGGGAATAAATCTATGTCCATATATTTATAAGTTTATATTAAGGTAGCCAATTGACATTGAACCTCCACTCAAGTACTCCCTCAGTGCAAGAACACTTTGTTCTATTAAACTAGCATTCCATAATGCTCACCTTCCTAATACTATCACTGAAGACATATGGGTGCATAATCAAATGTGGTGAAGAAAGCTGATGGCGCCCAGCTATCAAAAGATATAGCGTCTGGTTTCTTAAAGGCTTGAAAGTAAACAAGCAGTCATCTAGCTCAGAAGCAACAAAGCCCACATGGAAGAAGCCCACTAGACTGTGTGATCACGAGGTGTCAAAGGATCAGGGACCAGGCATCAAAGAACAAAAATTCATATCACTGTGAATGAGGGGAAGTACAGATTTGGGAGCCAAAGCCCATCTCTAGGCAACTGGACATGCCCCTACAGAAGGGTCTTGGGGAGAAAAAGAGTGCAGGGTGCAGTGTAGCAAATATGGAACACAAAACTTTCCTCTAGTTCTTAAATGCTTCCTCCCCCCACCACTATCATGATCCCAATTCTACCTTACAAATCCATCCCGACCAGATAATGTACACTGGTACAGACAGGAACTGGAAACGCATGGAATCCAGTTCAGAAGATCCCTTCAGGAACAGTGGAGTGAGTGGCGATACTGGGAGGGTTGAGGGAATTTGGGGATGTAAAGGGGGAACCGATTTCAAGGATCTATATATAACCTCCTCCCTAGGGGATGAACAAGAGAAAAGTGGGTGAAGGGCAACATCAGACAGTGTGAGATATGACAAAATAATAATAATTTATAAATTATCAAGGGTTCATGAGTGAGGCAGAAGTGGGAGGGAGGGGAAAATGAGAAGGTGATACTAAGGGCTCAAGTAGAAAGCAAATGTTTTGAGAATGATGATGGCAACAAATGTACAAATGTGCTTGACACAATGGATGGATGGATGTATGGTTTGTGACAAGAGTTGTACGAGCCCCACCCCACCCCCGCAAATGATTTTTTAAAAATAAAGATAGGTAGTGTTTTTCTAGAAATATGTCCACTTATTCTAAATTTTCAAATTCACTGTTGTGATCTTCATAGTTTTGGTTCTGTTGTGATATTGGCCTTTTCATTTCTTATTCTTTATATTTGCTTTTCTTATTCCTTTTAGTTTAATAAATTTACCAGTAGTTTGTCAAACTTTGTTAATATTTTTAAAGAATTAACTTGTCTTATTGATTATTTCCCTGTTTCCTTTTCATTTATTTCTTCTTTTTTTTTTGCTGCAAAAGATCTCTTTATTGTTTTTTTTTAACAATTTATTGGGGCTCATAAAATTCTTGTCACAGTTCATAGATATACATACATCAATTGTATAAAGCACATCTGTACAGTCTTTGCCTTAATCATTTTTTTCTCCTCTTTTCTTTTTTTACATTTTATTAGGGACTCATACAACTCTTATCACCATCCATACATATACATACATCAATTGTATAAAGCACATCCATACATTCCCTGCCCCAATCATTCTCAAGGCATTTGCTCTCCACTTAAGCCCCTTGCATCAGGTCCTCTTTTTTTTCCCCTCCCTCCCCTTTCCCCCCTCCCTCATGTGCCCTTGGTAATTTATACATCGTTATTTTGTCATATCTTGTCCTATCCGGAGTCTCCCTTCCCCCCTTCTCTGCTGTCCCTCTCCCAGGGAAGAGGTCACATGTGGATCCTTGTAATCAGTTCCCCCTTTCCAACCCACTCACCCTCCACTCTCCCAGCATCATCCCTCACACCCTTGGTCCTGAAGGTATCATCCACCCTGGATTCCCTGTACCTCCAGCCCTCATATGTACCAGTGTACAGCCTCTGTCCTATCCAGCCCTGCAAGGTAGAATTCGGATCATGGTAGTTGGGGGGAGGAAGCATCCAGGATATGGGGGAAAGCTGTGCTCTTCATCGGTACTACCTCGCACCCTAATTAACCCATCTCCTCTCCTAAGCCCCTCTATGAGGGGATCTCCATTGGCCGACACTTGGGCCTTGGGTCTCCACTCTGCACTTCCCCTTTCATTTAATATGGTATATATATACATATATACATATACATATATACATATACACAGATATACACATACATACACACACTTACATCTTTTTTTTTTTTTGCATGATGCCTTATACCTGGTCCCTTTGGCACCTCGTGATCGCACTGGCCGTTGTGCTTCTTCCATGTGGGCTTTTTTGCTTCTGAGCTAGATGGCCGCTTGTTCACCTTCAAGCCTTTAAGACCCCAGACACTATCTCTTTTGATAGCCGGGCACCATCAGCTTTCTTCACCACATTTGCTTATGCACCCATTTGTCTTCAGCGATCCTATCATGGAGGTGTGCAGTCAATGATATGATTTTTTGTTCTTTGATGCCTGGTAACTGATCCCTTTGGGACCACTTGATCACACAGGCTGGTGTGTTCTTCCATGTGGACTTTGTTGCTTCTGAGCTAGATGGCCGCTTGTTTATCTTCACCTTTTCATTTATTTCTGCTCTATTCTTTAATATTTATTGTCTTCTGGTGACTGATGTTTTACTTAGCTCTTTTTTGTTCTAATTGTTGAAGGTTTGTGTTACCATGCTGACTTTTGCTTTATTTTTTGATATCTTCATATATTGTTCATAACGTGTGTTCTTAGTATTGCTTCTGAAGTATACTAAAGCTTTTGGTATGCTTATTTTTGTTTTTGTAAGGAATTTAAAATCTTAATCCCTACCATTTCCAAGTAATTTAATGCACACAATTGCTCATTTTCCATGTTAGATTTTATTCTTTTATCTTCCTATTGTTCATATATAATTTAATAATGCGGTGAAGTAAAATTTATTTGTAATATCACAATTTTTAAAAATGTATTAAAGCTAGCATTGTAGCCTAACGTATGGTTTATTCTGAAGAATGGTACATATGAACATGAGAAGAAGGTACATTGACGTTTTCCCAGATAGTATGTTTCCTACATGTCTAAGAGGTCAGTAATTGTGGTATTTAGTTCTTCTGTTACTGTATTGATTTATTATCCAGTTGATATTTAGTGTTGTTCTGTCAAACCCAGTGTGGATGTATTTAACTCTATTACTGTAAAATTATGTAGTTCTATCTTTAAGTCTATAAGAGCTTGATTAATATATTTTGAGGGTCTGCCACTAAATTAATATATACTTATTACTATTTTTCATCTTGCTCTTTTGTTCCTTTTATCATATAATGCCCTTATTTGTCTCTCATTAAAGATTTGGTCCTATTTTATTATTAATTTGTATAGCCAGTAACACATTTTAAAATTGTAATTGATTAATATTGCTACCCTTGCTTTTTTAATTTCCATTTTCTTGATATATTTTCTTCTACCTTTGATTTTTAGATTATATTTGTCTTTATGTCTTAATTGTGTTTCTTTTTTTTTTTTCACAGTTGAGCTTGCTTTATGGGTGGCATGCTGGCTGGGTTGTGGGGGCAGGGCAAAGACTCAGACTGAGCTTATCAAGGGACTGGGGCATGGCGTCCTAGCTGGTGCCAGGATGGGATCAACTCCTTCAGGACGGAGGGGCTATGAGAAGAGGCGGCAGAGAGAGCGAGGAGAGGTGGGGAAGGAGGGAGGGGTGACAAGGGGATGGAGTAGGAAGAGAGACAAAGGGAAGGCAAGGAGGAGACAAAAAGCAGGGCCTGGCTGGGGCTGATGTACAAACCAGAGGTGCTCCGTCCGGTCAGCAGCAGGAGAGGCTCAAAGGGGAGCCTCCTGGGAAGTGTAGGCAGCCATGAGGGCCCGCTTCAGCTGCTCGTAGGTGACGAACATCACCACGTTCCAGGAACCCAGGCGGAGAAAGGAGGGCATGACCCCTTTGTAGAAGGCCCGGGGCCCCTCCTTCTGGAACATGGTAAGGGCGCAGTTGCCAGCGCTGCTGTACTGGCCCAGGGCAGAGTTCATATATCTTGTCTTGACCACGTTGACGGGGAGGCGATAACGGTGGTGCAGAAGCCGGCCCCGAAGGCGGAAATGAAATGGCAAGGGAGGTCATCCGTCATGAGGTTGGCCTTCAGGAGGGAATCTTTGATGAGGTCATAGGTCACCAGTTCAGCACAGTTGACAATGGCATTCCGAGCCACATTGGGTGAGGTCCCTTTCCAGAGTCCCTGAAACCCTTCCTCCCGAGCAATGATCTTGTAGGCATCCACAGTGCTCTGGTATCTTGGGCTACCTCCAGCCGGGGCCTGACCTTGGAACCAGACCTTCACCACATCTGTGGGCTGGGCCACCACCACAGCCAGGGCACCAGTGGTGCTGCCTGCCAGGAGGCGGCTACCGATGCCGGCATGCTCAGAGCCCTTGGTGTAGAACTGCTTGACGGAGTCATAAAGGCCGATGCGAACAGAGGCGAAGCTCATCTGGCGCTGGAGGCCGGCGACCAGCCCGTTGTAGAGGTTGCGGGGGCCCTCTGTGCGCACCATGGTCAGGGTGGTGCCCAGCACGCCGCGGTACTGAGCGCTGGCTATGGCCCGCAATGGCCCTTGGCTTTCTCCTTGGATCTGCAGCCGGACTTTAGCGGTATCCAGGGGGAAGGTGATGAGATCCGCGATGCAGGCGGCTGTGCCAGCCCCCAGGAACTTCACCGTGGCGGTCGGGGGCACATCGGTAGCCTTGGACCCAACCATGATGCTGACTTCCTGCTACCTCCCAGTAATGAAGACGGGTGGAGAAGGGGAGGGCACCTTCAATCAGCAACAAGATGAGATAGAGGAACTCTGCCGGAATCCGGACTTGTAAGGTCTCAAGATGAGGCCTCCGAAGATCAAGCTTCTCTAAAGACGTCCCGTTCTTCAAAGCCAACAGTGGCGATCAGGATCTGATCTCTTTGGTTTTCCATAGAAAATAGCTGAGATATGGAACACCTATTGGTCATACTATGTATCCGGGCTGCGGGGAGAACACGAGATGCAGATGGCAGTGCGGTCGGCGGGGACACAATCGGAGATGAAGCCGTCGCGGTGCAGCAGATTTATGGATCAAGCAGATTTATGCTTTTCACTGCCTCTTGAGAGGTGCATTGAGTCCTTTTACATTCCATGTCATTATTGATGTGTATGCATTTATTGCTGTCATAATGCATTGCATTTCTGGGTTTTTTTTCCCCCTTTGTGGAGTTATTGAGTTTTTCCCCTCAAATTTTGTGCCCTGAGTTCATTTTTTTTAAGTTTCTGTTAATTTTTTTCATTATTATTTTGTAAGACTCCATGCTTTGTTCTTGTTTTTCTTATGGATTAGCTTTATCTTTTCTTCTTCTTCATCCTTTCCATATTACTTGAGAATTTTGTTAATAATTATATGATTCCAGACAATAATATTGGCATAGAAAATATTTTCTAGATCATTCTAAGGGAAATTTATTGAATAAATATGCATTTTTGAGTATTTATTAGGATGAAAAGATTCAAGATACATCAGAGGGTGTGAAGAAAATTTCCACTCAGCATGAGAATATTTTTTTTGCATTAACTATTTCTAACTTTGACAACAAATGGCCCTAGTTAGTTTCCTGGAGTGTAAACTGAGATCTCATCTATACTTATTATTCTGAAGTCTGCCTTTGGATCTCTGGTGACAGACAGACAAAGCCCATTCCAATGAAGAGAAGGCAAGTGCCAATGCAGGAAGTTTCCCAAGAGTCACTGTGCACGGTATCCCTAGAAAGGTGCTGACAAGGTGGGGAAACCACAGCTTCTGAGAGGAAATCATCACGACTTCATTGCCTGGCATCTGCTGAAAATGGCCTAAAGAACATTTTGAGAAATTAGTTTGCAATTTCCTCCCCTTGTGACATATTTACTATCCTTTGGAATCAAAGCTGTCCTTCCAATGAGTGCTCCCTTTATTGTGACTCCAATGAGTGATCTTAATAATGACTCCGCCCACCAGACAGGTCATTCCAGTTCACCTGTTCCCAGTGTCAGGAGTCTCTCTGTTTGGAACCCTTGTTTCTGCATACAGGGAGACAATGGGTAGCAAGCATCACGAAGGACATGTCACAAATTTAGCCCCAGAAGTCACCACAATTGTTTTCTCAGATATAGAGATCATTAGTCATTCACTGCACGATTCACTGACAACAGTGCACAGGGAGCAAAACAGAAGGAAACCTTCACAGACCTGACCCTGGGCGATAGTAGGTCACTGAGTACATTTGAAATCACGCATTGCATGCATGAATCTGGCATGCCTGTATTTTATTGTCAAAGGTTTTGAGTCATGGATAGGGTGAGAATTACCATGATAACCTGTTTTTCAAGAAGGAAACTGGTTTCTAAAGGAAGGCAATGAAATATTAGAGTAACTTTAATATTTGTACTGTGAACAGACAATGCTAGTTCCTCCTTTCAAGTTGGCAGTGAGGAGAAAATTTAGAGAGTAATAAATTCTACATTACAAATCTGACTAGATGAGAGGATGTGCATAGGCACAGATAGCAACTGGAAACACAGGGAATTCAGGACAGATGACACCTTCTGGACCAGTGGTGAGAGTGGTGATTCCTGAAGGGTGGAGAGAATGTGGGGTAGAAAGGGGGAACTGATTACAAGAATCTAGGTATAGCCTCCTCCCTGGGGGATTGACAGCAGAGAAAATGGTGGGGAGAGATGTCAGACAGTGTAATGTATGACAAAATAATAACAATAATTTATGAATGATGAAGGGTTAATGAGGTAGGGAGAGTGGGGAGGGAGGGGAAAATGAACAGCAGATACTAAGGGCTCAAGTCGAAGGCAAATGTGAGAATGATGATGGCAACACATGTACATATGTTCTTGACACAATGGATGTATGTGTGGATTATGATAAGAATTGTACGAGCCCCCAGGAAAATGATTTAAAAAGAAAAACAAAAACTGTCCGTGGACATGCTGAGAGATGAAAGAGGGAAGGAACCCTGAGTCCTCCTTGTCATCCATCTCTGCCTGTCTAGTGCTGGGGATGTGTGCTCAGTGAGTCCTGTGTGCCCCCTGCTGCCCAGTGTCTTCCTTGCAGGGAAGTTTGTGTCTGGGCTCACACTGACTTCCCCTCACTGTGTTTCCCTTGCACTTAAAGTAATACACAGCTGTGTCCTCAGCAGTCACCGAGCTCAGCTGCAGGGAGAACTGATTCTTAGATGTGTCTCTAGTGATGGAGAGCCGGCTTTGGAGGGATGGGTCATAATTTGTACCGCCATTATAGCATATGAGTCCCATCCACTGCAGACCCTTCACTGAGGGCCGGCGGATCCAGTGCCAGCAGTAACCACTGCTTGTGATGGAGAAACCAAAGACAGTGCAGGTGAGTGACAGCTTCTGGGAGGGCTTCACCAGTACTGGACTCGACTCCTGAAGCTTCACCTGGGACAAGACGCCTGCAGAAAAAACAGATGGTCCACGTCAGTCACGTGAATTCACAACAATTCCCAAAGACCCAGGGCAGATATCTGAATCTCCACTTTGGGAACTGTTACCAGGCACAGGAGAACACACAGAAATGCCCAGCACCTCCCCCAAACTCACCCCTGCTCCAGGCTGCTGGTACTCACTGTAGGTCCTGTCACCACTGCTGGGCCCTGGGGGCAGTGCTGGGCCGCCACTCCAGCAGGCTCTCCGCTAGTGGGGCAGGCTGCCCCCTGGTGGCCACCCATCTTCACTTGGTGCTGAAACATTGCAAACTTGGTTAAGAGGAGCTGAGAAGAGAGGAGAGGGGTCACAGGGGGCCCTGGCTGGTGGGCTGTGAGACACCTCAGTGAGTGACTGGGCAGGGCAAGACTGGACAGCCACAGAACTTGCCCCTCTACGCAGAGAGGGGAATAGGAAGCCACAGCTGTCCTCAGTCCAGACTGATGTTCCCCATCAGCCCCTTGTGCATGCAGCCCCCCCTCTTCTTGCCTTCTCCCTGGCCCCTCCCTCCCTCCTGAACTTTGAGGGCAAATGCTCCCCTTTGCTCTGGGAAGCACTTGCCTCAGAGGTGCCATGTGTTCACTTTATCAGCTCGACTGTTGTTTGGGCAGGGGTGATTCCCGGAGCTGCGCTCTGTTTTGGATTTGAAGGGCCTTGGTCTCGGGGTTCCAGCAGTCCCTGTCAAACTTGTAATGCCCTCTTCATGAAGTCACCTTCCATTGGCTTTCAAGCTGTGCACAAGTTGCCAGTTTGAGCTCAACCAGAGCAGTTTGAGGCGGTGGCTGGGCACCATCTAACTCTCCTGGTCTCCAGGACAAGGATGGAGGGCTGTGGTGTTGGTGGTCCGTTAGTCCTGTGGACTGCTTTGCTTCAGTTTTTGATTTTCTTCACTCGTCAACTCCAGATGGGGAGAGAGGAGATCCTAGTTGCTAGAGGTGGCTTTGCAATGGAGACAAACATTTTATACTAAAGTGAGATTCTTACGTGACATTTGCGTGACTGCAGCAGCCCCTGCTCATCTTCCTCCGTACTCACCCTAGCTGACCACCTTCCTGCCTCAGAGGATGGGGCACTCCCTCTGCCCGTCCACCCTCAGGTCCTCACTTTCAGTCCCACAGGATCCTGTGGTATCAATCCCCCCCTATCAGCCCCACCCCCAGCCTACACAAGGATTACAAACCCTTGCTCCACTCAGATTCTCTGTAGCTAGTGTCACCACCCTGTGTTCCTCAGAGTGTGCTCTGCACCCATGAGATTATTGATTGGTTTCCACCCATAGTGACCCTGTGTGTCCCACAGGGCTTGCTCTGGGGGCAACTCTCACAGGGCGAAACGAGGAAGAGGAGGGGAGGGAGCAGTTGGGCAGAAGAAGCTGTGATGGACCCCACAGAGCCAGACTGCCCATGGAGGACAGGACCCTGTGGCTGTTTCCCCGAAGGTGTGCCCCTCAGGGCAGATCAATGCTCTGGAGACCCCACCGCAGGTGGAGGCCCCTCGACCCCTCCTCAGTCCCGCACTCCACACCCTCACCTACATTTGGAGCTGGGTGAGCTTCTCCTCCTGGGCCACCAGCTGCCTGTCCAAGTCCTGGTGCCAGGCATGTGGCCCTCTAAGGGGCGGATCCCTGCTCACCCCACAGTCAGGGTCTAGCAGGAGGTCCTCTCAGGAGGCCAGCCAGACCGCGGCCTGACCCAGCATTCCCCGCAGCTCCTCCTAGTCCTGGCTCACCTGGCAGTGGTCCTGGTGAAGGGCCCAGGCCATCCGGAGCTCCTGCAGCTGCCTGTCCAGTTCCCGGAGACACTGTGACCTGGGGGGCAGAGGGCTGTTGGGAGGGGCGCAGGGTGTCGCCTGGGTGGGATAGGGCTGGGTTACCGTGGAGCAGGGAGCAGCAGGAAAGGGAGCTCTGGCCACGCACCACCCTGGCCCTAGACCTCAGCGCGCACATCTCTGGGGCCATGACGTGGCTGGTGTCCAGCAGCTGCTGCCCCGCCGGCCGCACTGCCTGGGCTCTCAGGCAGAGCTCCTGCCCCAGTGTCTTCTTGGCCCCAGCTGGCCCTTCTGAGGATATAGACTAGCGCCTGCTTCTCTTGAGCCTGAGTGCTGGGTGGGGGACAGGGCATGGGAACAGGTCTCAGGGCCAGAGGGCAGAACAGGGAGGAGGCAGGGAAGAGCTGGGTGCCCCCACCCGCATGGGACAGAGCGAGCCCCCATCCAGGTGGGGTGGCACATACAGCAGTTCCTGGCAGTGCCTGAGGAAGGCGTGGCCATGGGCTACCCACTCCAGCTGCTGGCCCTGCTCCCAGGCCTTCATGTTCAGGTGGCCCAGGCCTCCAGCACCTCAGCCAGCTGCTCGGCCAGGCCCTCCTGGACCGCAGGGTGTACCTGGATGGCCTCCATCCGCATCTGAACCACCACCTCGTCCACAGCCACCAGCTCCCTCTGCAGCTGGCAGAGAGCAGGCTGAATGCTCCTCCACCCAGGACTCTGTAGGCCATCCTGGCTGTACCCCAGCCTAGGTCAAACCCAGGCCCGTCACCCCCAATCCCAGAGGGGGAAGGGGCGGGCTGCAGTCCTGCCTGGGGTCAGCTGGGGGTGAGGGTTCCTCATCCATCCATTGCCTACAGAAGAGGGGTTCTTGCGGGGGGGAGGGACTGGGGCCCTCCCCTGCAGGAGGCGGTGCTGGCGCTGCAGGACCTCCACAGACACCAGGTCGTGGCCAAGGACAGCACCCTCCACCAGGACCACCTTCTGCATGTGGCCCCACAGCTCGAGCGCCGCCTTGTGGAAGCCGAGGGCACAGCGGGAAGGAGGGCCAGCAACTTTCTCCCTTAGAACAGGGCCACCTCCTTTTGAGCAAAGACTGTGGCTTGGGGATTTGTGGGGCTTTAACACGGAGGGAAATAGGACGAAGACTCTATTCCCTAACTTATAACAGGGAGAATCTGGAAAGCTGGTATTCCACGGTAGGAAAGCCTCTACTTTGGTAAGTTAGAGGTAAAGTCCAAGTACATTATCCTGCTTTAAAAATCATTCCCACTGATTCTCCGTTAACAGCTAGGCTGCCTTAATGTGAGCACATGGCTGATTGTATCTCTGTGTAGAAGCAGATATGATCCTTTTGCCCTCTCTTCCCACCGTGACACCCTGCCCCCCTTGTAGCTTCCCCCAATGCAGGTATTAGCTTTCCTCACCTTGGTGAGCTCAAGTACAGGGGCCTTACGATAGATACCGCCCACCTTGTGACCCATGTCACTACTGAAGAGGTGTGTCTCCAGGCTCCCTATACACGTCCCAAGATAGCAAAGGTTCCACTTCTCCCAGTTCCACGTGGTCCATCAAGAGGAGCTGACGTGAGCATGCCTAATAAAACATGTCTGACTCTGTATTGTATTCTCTCGCCCCTGTCTTTCCTGTCCTCTGTGACTTTACCGTGACCTTTACCTAATATCATCGCTGTACATTCGCGCCTCCTGGCCCTTCGGTGGTTAGAAGATGGATGGTCTCCTCTGATCACAGCAGGTTCCTGATGAGGCCCGGGGGCCACAGGCAGGGCCCGAGGGAGTAAAGGGTCTTGACACGCATGTTGGGAGGAAGGCAATAAGATGGGGAGCCCTGAGCACATGAGATGGCGGCTCAGGGAGCGAGTGGGCTGCCTGTCAGGGGGTCTGCCTGTAGCACCTCCAACAGTCAGTGAGGAGAGGGCTGGCCCCCGGGCCACCCAGCCCCAGGATTTCGGTTGCAGGACCTGTCAGGTGCTCAGTGCACTTAGACACCAGATCCCGCGAAAGGAGGGTGTGGGGAGGGGCGGCAGGGAGCTCTAAGAGTGGCGGTCAGCAAGAAGACCAGCAGGGCCTGTGCCCCCAACGAAACTGCGGCCCGTGCTCAGGGAGCATTGGGAGAGCCCACTTCGTGGTCCTGCCACAAGGAGTGACCTGCGCTGAACGACTCCAAACTGGGGGCAGGAAGGAGCGTGGTTGGACGGGGAAGGATGATTGATGCTGGGAGCTGGAGTCAGCCATGCCCCTTCATACAAACATGTGCACACGAGAATACACACAGAAGTATGCATGCACACACCCACATGCCCACCCCTACACATGAGCACACACACACACGCACACACATGCACACACATCTGGGGTAGGCCCCTTTGTCCCGAGCCCCTTGGCTGTCACTGGCCTGTCCCTCTGAGCACCCACCTCTCTGCGGGCTTTCATTGCCTTGTCCAGCCTCACCCATGTGGCCTCAACGCCGCTCCTGTGGACTTGACTCTGGGCCATGGAGCTGGGGGAGGCGAGTTCCAGGGCACCTGCCAGCTCCCTCAGGGCCTGCACCCTGGCAGCCCCACACTCTGCCCTTTCTCCCGGAAGACCTTGAACTTCTCTTCCAGCATCTGCCAAAGGTGGGGCTGGAGAGGGTCAATGTGGATGGAATTCAGGCAGCTCCTAAAACTCACGAAAGGGCCAGCTGGTCCCAACAGCTCCCACATCCCTCAGCCCTGGTTCTAGAACTCTGCAGGGCATCTCCTGCCCCCTCAGCCCACCCAGCATCTACCCTACCCTCCGTTCCTCCATCCACTTTCCCAGCACGACTCACTTCCACACCCTCCAGATCCTGCCCACACTGTCTCTGGAGATAGCCCGAGTTCAGGGAACCCAGGGCAGCCCCTGCTGTCTGCAGCCTGTGGAGGAGGCAAACCTGGGTCTGTGGATCAGGGAGCCTGGTCACAAAGCCCACTTAGTAGGGTCACTTTCCCAAGCCAAGGGCTCCCTGCACCTGCAGGGGTGTTCTGGGAAGAGTTGAGCTGGGCTGAGGATGCCCTGCACAGCCCCAGGCTGACCCAGGTCACAGTACAAGCTACTGCATTTCCAGCCCAGATGGAGCTTAGGCGAGATAACGATTTGCCCATGATCCTAGCCCAGAGGCTGGCCCGGAGTCTCAGGGGCCCTGCATTTGCTGCATGCAAGAACCATGGAGGGGTGCAGCTTCTACCTTTGAAGGGTGTGCAGTCTCCTCCAAACACACAGCATGCCTGGGTGGCACACAACGTGGCTACCTGCGGAGTGCCGGGCTTTAGAATGACCCCACCTACTGACTCATGGGGATCCTCCAGAGGGTTTGCAAGCCAGTAAATCTTTCCAAGAGCAGGGAACCTCTTCTTTCTCCTGAGGAGCAGTTAGTGGGACTGAACCAGGCAACAGCCCAACACTTCCCAAGCAGGCCTCCTGGAGCATCGTTAGAGCAAGGGGTAAACTGCTAGTGATAATGGGCTCCTGGGAGGAGAGTTTGCAGAAAGGCCTGAAGCGCTGAGCAAGATCTCAGGACGGTGGCCCTCTGGGAGCTTAGGACAAGTTCTAAACCCAGCCAGGAAGCTGAAGGGCTGACCAGACAGAAGCTGAGGGGGAGGAATGAGCATGCTGGGATAACTGCTGACCCCCGCCTGGGGGCAGGGCTTCCTGGTTGGAGCTGTGGGAGCTGACTCAGGCCAGACCCCACCTGCTCTGAGACACTGAGGCCACCCTCAAAGTTCACAGCCAACTGTCTCACGTGCTCATCCATATCCAGGTGGGTGCCTGGGGGAGGGGGTGGCTTCTGCAAGTGCTGCCACCCCAGGCCCAGAGTCCCACCCTCAATGCCTGGGCCCTTGGCCACCATGCTGTCTCAGGAGAAAGCCACAAGCCTCCCAGATGCTGTGTCCCACTGGGTGGAGGCCCCCCTGAGGAGATATGGATCGCACCAATGAATCACACAATCTGCCTCTGACCCCTTGAGGTCTCATCACCACCCACTATCATCACCCCAGTGCCGCTTCCCACTCTGGACTAGAGTGCATAGGTATTAGCAAGAGATAAACTCACAACACATGGAACTCAGGAACAGGAATGGGAATAGAGATACCAAATGACATATAACCGCACACCCCTCGCAGGGAGAGGAGCAACAGAAAGCTGAGGATAAAAGAGACAATGGTCGATGTGAGATATGAAAATAATAACAATCTATAATCTATCAAGGAACCACGAGTGGGGGAGGAGGAAAAAAAGGGGAGCTGATCCCAAGGGCTCAATAGAAAGTAAATGTCTAGAAAAGAATGATGGCAATATACGTATGACTACGTCAGATACAATTGGTGTATGGATTGTAACAAGAGTTGTAAGAGCCCCCAATAAGGACACACTGAGGATGACAAAATACACCACTGAAAACCTTATGCTAATCATTGATACACTGTCAAGTAGTGGAGGACTAGTAAAACTAGGCAGAACCTTGTCAGAGAGAGGACCAGATGACGAACACTTTTGGTCAGATTAAAGGGGAGGATCAGTGACAAAGAGCCAGGCCGTTTGCAGGATGCATGGCCACGGGAGCTGCAACGATGGGTTCAAACATCAGAAAGAAATGAGGGTGGCCCAGGACTGGCAAGCCTTTCCTTGTCCTGTACATTGGGGTTGCTTTGAAGCAGACCAACTGGACAGCACCTACCAACAAGACCAACCGAGGAAGAGGAAGCCACTATGGTCCCAGAAACAGACATCACTAGGACGTGTCAGGAGACTTTTATAAAGGTAACCAATGGCCTGGCCCTTCATCACAGAAAGCTGGGGAAGCACCATTGTCCTGGTTTACAAGACGTTCCCCAGATAAATTACTGTCCAGCTGCCCATAGGAAGGAGAAATACCTATAGACATGACGGAAGGGAGGTTCACTCCTCTATGGGAATGTGCTAATCTGTGCACTGAAATGTTGAAATCCACAGACACACGTGTATAAAAGAGAGTTGTAATTAAATGTTTTACCGTGGAAGACGGGTCACCACAGAGCTGTCTCTTTTGTGTTGAAACAAACTTTGCTGAATTTACCTGCCAGCAGTTGCATGTCCTCCCTTTCTTTTAAGGTCGATGGAGATGCACGAGTGTAAGGAGAACGGTGAATGGTGGCCGTTCATAACCCAGGATCATCAGAAACCACAGAGTAAATTTTAGGAACGTAGACGTAGGACAGCGGAGAAAACTTCATTCAGGGACTTCAGTGAACTCTCCTTACAATGCTGAGGCCTGACACGCCTAGTGCCTGGGGGCAACCGGGCTCCTGCCCTAGGTAGTTTTGTTGAGCATGGCTCACTCAGGTGGTGCCTTTTCTCTCCCAGCAATATTGCTCCGTGAAATTCTGCCCATGATGAAAACTATTTGCCATGGGTATGTCTTTTCACATCATTGGCCTCCTCTTCAAAGTACAAATGCTTTTCTAAACGGGTGCTGCCTCCCTGAGCTTTCCTTTGTCTTGGCTCAATTGATGCAGATTCCTGTGCTGAATAAGCCATGGACTAGCACAGGTGGGTGCTTGTCAGTATAGCCAGCACAAGCAGCAATTTCGTTTGTCAAGACCCACCTGGCTTGATCAAGATTCCTTATTCCCGTGAAAACGATTTTTTTCCAGATTCTAGAGGAGCACCAGTGTGCCTCTGGGAGCTAAACCCGGGCCTGCTGAACAGAGGCTCCGGAGTTTTCATTTTCTGACTGAAATTCAACAAGGAATTTCATGGATCTAAGGAAACCGTGAATTGTGGACGTACCAGATTCTCACATCTTCATTGTCTAATGGAAGCTTAAGTTTCCCAGTCTGATCCGGCTGCCACTTCATTTCTGGCAATGACCATTCAATTGTGGACGTTCAGCCTTCTTCGGAATTCTCTTATATCGGCATGTTCCCGCGCCACATTAAGACCACTCGGTGGAGGTTTATGTGACTCAGGACAACTCTTTATTTCAGGCGTCTAGAACAAAGGGAATTCACAGAGGTTGATGATCACTTATTAAAGTCCCGTTTCTCTATAAAGCCCAATGATGACACTTCTACATCTGAGGGCAAAGAGCTCGTGCAGCATGATATTCTCATTTCAGCCACGCCGCCTGCAGTTTCTTCCTTGCAGAAAAAGCTTTCCCAGTGTACTTCTTTAAAATGCTGCAAAATAGTGGGACCGAAGATTTTGGTTTAGGGTTAACTTTAAACGGGCATAGGTACAGGCATGTGGGCATGTTTAGAGACAGTGTTCGAGTTCAGGTTAGAGTTACGGCTGCGTGAGGATTCGGGTTATGGTAAGGTTGTGGATGAAATGTAGGGTGAGTGTGAGGTTTTAGGTAAGAGTGCTTAAGGATGAAAGAACCTATTGTCTCATTTAGGCCTATGGTAAACTTGACTGTTTAGGTATGGGTTAGGGTTAATATTTGTGTGAGGGTTAGAAAGTGTGCGAGGTTAAGAGTTGGGGTCAGGCTTGCGGCTTGTGTGTTACATCCGTTTTGGTTGTGGATAAGTTTAGCTCTCTGTCTAGTTTAAGGGATTGGATTACATTAACGGTGATATGGAGGCTTGGATTGAAGGTGATGGATAGAGTTAAGTTAGGTTCAGGCGAAGGGTGACGGTTAGGAGTAAGGTTAGTTGTAGGGGGAGCTGCATGTTCACATCAGATTTGGGGTTAGGATTAGGCTTAGCCTTAGGGTAGACATATGGTTAGGGTTAGGGCTTGGTTTAGGGTGAGCCTTAGGTTAGGGTTCAGTTTAAGTTTAGGAGTATACAGAATTAGACCTAGGCTTAGGGTTACACCTCTTTTTAGGTTTAGACCTAGGGCTAGGTTTTGACCTAGGTTAGGGTTAGGATTAGGGTTGGTTTTAGGATAGGATTTAGGTTTGAGGTTTCATTTAAGTGTTGGATTATTGGAAGTACATCTGCTCTCCCTGGTTTTCCTTCACGATCACAATGTTTCTGAGATTCATGGTTTAAGGAAAATCTTGCTTCTTGCCGGTTTCAAGGCAAAAAGGCGCCACCGGCAGTTTTTTTTCCCGTCAACCTTACGCTCGTTCTTTGAGAAACTTGGGTCTTTGGGAAAGCCGTGAGTCCAGCAAGATTTTTCAGTTCAAGTGTGCCCCAAGCAGTGGGTTCTAGCTCTGAGCAATACAGCCCGTGGAATTCCTGAGAATCTGGAACCTGCTATGAAGTTCAGCCTGCGTTTTATTCACACGGAAGAAGCTCCTTCGAGGTTCAATGATGGTTTTTGTTCTAGGTGTCTGCCACCTGGTCCGTTCAACACCTTGTATTCGCTTAGGTTGCGCACTTCTCTGTGGGCTTTGTTGTTTCCGAGCTAGATGGCCGCTTGTTTGCCTTCAATTGGCAACTTTTTTACATGACATCTTCAATTTATGATGAATAAGGAATTTTCTTTTCTTCTTTTTGGAAGTCATTTTCTTCTTTTTATTAATTCCTTTTTTCTGATCAATCTAGCTAGTATCATTTTTAATATGAGTGGTGAAAATGGATATGTATGTTTATCCTGATTCTGCGGTGGGGTGAACTTTTTTCTCTTTCTCTTACATGTGACATTTTCAAAGTTTTTTTTACAAGAATGTATATTAGCATATTGAGTTTTACCTATTTCATGTTAGATTTGTAGTTGTTTTTTTTTAACATGAAAAGCTTTTTACTTTGTTTATTATTCATTCTGTGTCAATTTAGATAATTGACTTTTCCCCCATCACTAGGCATATTTGAGTGTTCATTTTCTTGTGTTAAATCAATTCTGGGATGAATTAGAATTAATCTTGATGCATGCTTATTTTAATATATTGTCTGACTCAGTTTCCTATTTTAAAAATAACTTTTTCATTCAGATCCATTATCAACACTCGTCTATAGTTTTCTTAAAATATCGTCATCTGACATGGGTATCAGGTTGTTTCTTGTCTCATAGAAAATGTTACTAAGTGCTCTCTAAAAACTATTGTTATGTTGGAACCCAATAAGTTGAACTTAAGCAACAAAACAGTAAAAAAGTGCTTATTAATCTTATGTGAATACTCTAGCTGCCAGAATTTTTAGTTTTCATCTATCTTACAGTTAGGCTGGAAGTTTCTCAAGAAATTTTATTTTGATTCAATTGATTATAGACCTTCTAAGCATCCTGCAATCCAGTGAGTAATTATTGTCAGTCTCTTGCTCTGCTGGATCCTCTGAACTTCCAGCTGAACCCTCAGTGTACAGGACTGCATGATTTACAGTTTCCTAGACAGACAAATAGCTGCTCACCACTTAGTGAGTGTGTTGTTTTAGACTAGAGCCCATGTTCCTGAAAGTACTCTGCCACCTGGCATGCTGTGAGGCCCTTAGAGAACTGCCTTCAGCTCACCAAAAGAATGGGCTAATGAGGGGTGGAAATGCCTCAGTGATTTTGTTGTCACCTTGTTTGTTCCAACTTTTTTTAACTGAAGAAACCTCTTCCCTTTTTTTCATGAGAGAAATAATATCTTTTGTAAACATAACACACTAATGTCTTTGTGTTTGCGCTGGGTGTATATTTGTGGTTTCTGAGACTGTTGTCATATCAGCTGTCATTGAGTCAGTGCCATCTCACTGGGACCCATTGCACAACAGAACAAAACATTGCACTCTCCTGTGCCATCCTCATAATTGAGGATGAACGCATGTTTTTAAAAAATTTATTTATTTTAACTCATTTTATCAGGGGCTTGTACAGCTTGTATTACAATCCATGCATATATCAATTGTGTTACACACATTTGTACATGTTGCTATCATCATTTTCAAAACATTTTCTTTCTACTTGAGCGCTGTATCAGCTCATTTTATTCTTCCCTCATGAAGCCCTGATAAATTATAATTTTTATTGCTTTTTCGTGTCTTATACTGTCTGATGTCTCCCTTCACCCACTTTTCTGTTGTCCATCCCCCTGAGAAGGGGTTATATGTAGATCATTGTGTTCATTTCCCCTTTCACCCCTCACCTACCCCTTACTCTCCTGGTATTGCCACTCTGATTATTGGTCCTGATGGGTTTATCTGCCCTTGATTCCCTGTGTTTCTAGCTCTTTTCGGTACCCATGTGCATTCTCTGGTCTAGCCAGTTTCGTACAGTAGATTTGGGGTCATGATTGTGGGGTGGGGGAGCACTAAACAACTAGAGAAAAGTTGTATGTTTCATAGGTGTTATACTGAACCCTAACTGGCTCATCCTTGTGACCCATTCTGATAGGTTAGTTTATTGTGCCAACCTGGCTCATAGGAACATGGTATAAATAATGTTGCAGTTTGATTGGAGGGCAAAGAGATAAATGGCTAGGCAAACCGTGCCCCTCTCTCTCTTGCACTCTTCTCATCAGATCAGGGTGCGCCTGCTAGTTCTCTGCCACAACTTGTGAGCTACACTAAGTGTTGGCCTAACAACCTGTGGATCATGTCGCTAGAGCTTGAGGTTCCTTTGAGAAGTGCTTCATCATGTTGCTGATGTATGCATCACTTGAGCTTGGGACTGTTGGATCCTATCTTCTTGCTCTTTGTTGATGATCTGCCCTTTGTTTGCTGCCTGTGTCCAGACTGCCTGCATTGCCGTACATAAGACTCACCTGTCTGCTTCCTTGACCTTGGACCCAGTGGCCCTCATGAGTTGAAGGACTTCCAGTATATTAAATGTTTCACGGAAGTGAGTTGAACTGAGCACTCTGGACAGCTGTGTGAACAAATTAGCTGCTATATTCTTTTGTGCTTTATATGTCTACCCATTATATAGAATATATAATAATATATAATGATTATATATAATGGTTTTATATATAATGATTATATATTGTATATGTAATAGATGTATGTATGCACATATCTATATATATTCACAAGTGTCCTGGTTTTGTTTCTGTGTAACACACCCTTCTGTAAGGGGGTGTCCAATTGCCTACAGATGGACTTTGGGTCTCACTCCACACTACCCCTCTTTCAAATTGATAGGATTTTTTGTTCTGTGTCTCTGATGCCAGATACCTGATCCTATTGACACCTCATGATCACACAGGCTTGTGTGCTTCTTCCATGTGGACTTTGTAGCTTCTCAGTTTGATGGCCTTTAGGACCCCAGAAGCTATATCTTTTGATAGCCAGGCAGCATCAACTTTCTTCACCATATTTGCTTCTGCACCATTTTGTCTTAATCGATTGTGTCAGGAAGCTGAGCATCATGGAATGCCAGGTTATTAGAACAAAGTCTTCTTTCATTGAGAGAGTAATGGGGTAGAGGTCCAATGTCTATCTGCTACTTTTATACTTAAAATTTAAATATATTTACATAGATACGTTACCCTTTTGTCATATATATGTGTACATATGTAAATGACTGTATTTAGAACTCTATAAATGCCCTTTGTCTCCTACTTCTTTCCTCTATTTCCTTTTACTTTCCTCTTGTCCCACTATCATGTTTGGCCTTCATCAGTTTTCAGTAATTCCTCTCATTACATTGCCCTTGATCACGCCCTACCAGGCATCCTACACTCTCCTCAACGTCGATTTTAGATCACTTGTGCCCTTGACCCCAGGCTTACAGCCACTTCCTTTCCCCCACTTCCCTGTTTCCTTTATCCCCCCACCCCACCCCAGAACCATCAGCCCCATTGTTGTCTCCTCTGGTGTGTTTATCCTGCCAATCTTATCTAGATAGACATGCGGAGACAATAATAAGCACAGAAACAAGACAGAGCAAAATAACAACAACAACAAAAAAGGAAGCAACCACCGGGAAAAAAGAGAAACGACTTAAGAATCATTCCAGGTTTGTTCGTTGATCATTAGGAGTATTTTACTGTTGGTTGAGTCTGATGTGGTACCATGCCTTGGCCACTCAGTCTGTTGTTTTGTATTTCCCGGGCACTTCATTGCTTTGCTCCTCTTGCTGCTCTGTTGCATGCCCTTAGAGTTTTGCCCCAGTGTGGTGAAGTCAGATCGAGCACATTTCCCACAGTGTGCCACAGTGTTGTCCCTCATAGCGCTGTGGGTCATTAAGGGATGCCGTGTCTTGTGATTGGGATGGCCCTATGGTCCTCTCTGTGCATTAGGCAATTTGAGCAGGAATATCATTCTTCGGGTTTGGTGAACCATTTGTCGCAGTCACTTTGTTAATCCATTTGGTAGTGGGATTCATGTTTTTCACTGCCCGTCATCTTTACCAAACAAAATATCCTTTTCGAGGAATGATCTTTTCTGATATATGTCCAAAGTATATAATATGAACTCTCACCATCCTTGCCTCTAAGTAGCACTCTGACATTACATCTTCCAAAACAGACTTGTTTGTCCTTTGCATGTCCATGGTATGTGGGACATTCTTGTCCAGAACTACAATTCTAATATATTCATTCTTCTTCAGCCTTCCTTTGTTCATCTTTCAAATGCACAAGAGTCAATTGACAATAGCCTGCTTTGGTCAGGTGAAACCAGTCCTCCAGGTAATATCTTTTCCTTTCAATACTCTAAAGAGGCATTGTTCAGCAGATTTATCTAATGCAATGATTGATCTCTTGACTGTTATACTTTCAGTATTCAGGATATTTGTTTGTTTGGTCTTTTTTCTATACACCAACCAATTTTTTTCTGGAAGGAGTTAAAATTTACTCAAGCTTTAGATTAAGAATTTTGATCAAGGAGGGGCTGTCGGAGCCAGCTCAGGAGTCAAACCGTCCTGAAAGAGGGGGAATGATTATTAGGGTAAAAAGAAGAGATTAAAAGTATTGGGAGGGCAACAGTGAATACTGAAGCTTCGGGTTTGTTTTACATACTCCTTTTATCCATGCAGAAACAACCCAGGGTTTATTATCTCATTGTTAAGCAAGCACATTTGCTACACATAGCAATTTTGTCTTCTGCCAAGGCAGACATCCCTGAGAAAATTAAACAACCTATCTTCCCAGACTTTGCATACTTTCTTGTTCTTTTTTTGTTGTTGTTGTTCTTGTTCTTAACAGTATGTTCAAAACGTAAAGTCACAGAAGAAATCAGCAAACACTGATACATAGTTCATGAGACTTATCAGCTGTTTCAAAGCTGAGTCTTAATGGCCTTCAACAGCCCCCGCTTTTTTATTTACTGAAGACGTCTTTACTCAAAACGTCAGCAGATCACTGTGTCTGTCTTAGGTTGTGAAGTCCTGAAATCGCCCTTACCCGTCATCAGTCACTGTCTGCAGGAGACTATGACCTGTCTTAGGTTGGAATACTCAGACTCGATTTTACCCGTCTGACTAACCAAACTCTGCCTTATACTCCTGTTTGGGGAGGGAGTGAAGTATGCAGGTGTACTTCCTGTAATTTTGTTCCTAAAGCCAATAATTCAACCATAACCTTGTGCAGTATCATAGGGAGTATGCATAAGATAAACAATACACACACTCCCACTGTGACTAGAGAAAAAGCATGTGAGGTAGGCCTCTGAGATTTCCTAACGAAAGGAAAGAATCTTGAAAATGCTGGAGCCAATCCTCAGCAACCTTGTCGACATCAAAATAAAGAGACTTAGCATCTTTTATGGCTAATATTTCTTGATGGAGTTGTAATCAATCTAAAGACTCATTAGCATTGTGCCAAGTACCTTGAAGATGATTCTACACTTTAATCCAGCTATACTGACTGTTAGTGTACTATTTAGGTGTAACACAGATCCATGTATGTACAGCATGGCACTGTAGACTAGACCTGGCCTTAAGCCCCTGCACCTCGTCTCCTAAATACATGACCATGTCATAAAGAGCATTTACTTTTTGTTCTAACTTCCTGTCTATATCTTCTTGAGTACCCAAAACATTAGTCACATCTTTGGATAATTCATTTCCACAGTGGGCAGTTTGTAAGATTTGTGAAAGTACAATTGCTGCAGTAGTAGCAGTAGCAACTAAACTTAATATAGCTAAAATACTTGCTATAAGCAAACCTACAAAACACTTAAATCTGGTTGATGCTTTTTCAGTCTCTTCTAATACCTGTAACCCTCTTTCTGAATACCAAGGCCCAGTAATATTCACTGGCAGCATAACAAAAGAAGGTTGATATAAAATGGCGATGACAATACCTTCAGGGGACCAGGTAATACAATTAGACAAATTGCAGTTATTACAAGACCTGTTAAACTTAGAATCATCATGATCTATAGTAATATTCCCTGCCAAAAGTACATAAGGCGATGGTACGCAGGCAGTAACATTTCCCTGTGGTCTGGAGGTAGGGCCCATAAGCTTCATGTCCCCCTAAGCAGCCCCTATTTTCCACCACTGAGTTTGTGGAAAATCCAAGTCTGACCACCAAAGTCCTGCAGACAGCCCCTTTTCCCATTTGGCATTGTTTTTTTTTTTTTTTTTTGAGTATTGTCCTGGTTGACAGACCAATCGATGATATATCTCTCTTTTGTGACGTTATACCTGATGGGCTTGTCTGTGAGACATGATCTCCACAATATGGTTTTATTATTCTTTTGAATCTCTAGTCTACATGAGGAAAAAGACTGTGGAGTGGGTGGAATAACATTTCCTTCACTTTGTACAGGGAGGGCGTGAGTCATTAACCCACATCTTGATTTCCAGACCTTCCCAGACAGCAGGAAGTAAGAGTGGTGGATCAGAAACTTAAGCCTAGTACTTCTCACTGAGCCATGTCCCCAGAAGCACTCTGAGGCAAATTACCATCTGCATGGTTTGCAAACTGCACCAACCATTCAGGCAGCCCCCATGCTCCATCAGCATCCTGTGTAAAAACCCAAACATGCCCTCCTCCCCATATTAATAGCGGGTTGGGGCCATTCCTCCAGGCAAAACAAGCCAATGATATCTCTTCATAGGCTCTTTGAAGTTGGTGGAAGGGACACTAAAGGCAAATCTTTTACAATATTTTGGATCCAAGGGTGTGGTATAAAAACAATCTTTTAAATCTAAAATGATCTTATATGTATTGGCTGGAATAGCAGAGGGGGAAGGGAGCCCAGCCTGCAGGGCTCCCATAAGTTCCATAGTATCATTAACCCTCCTTTACTGTTTTTCCTTACAAAGCAGCTGCTATCGCAAGCCCCTGAGTAAAGAAAGGGTCAATGTCTGAGCATAGTCTGATATAATCGGACAGGTTGCCCTTTTTTCCAAAAGGTCTCAGCGCTGCCTGGCAGGCAGTATTTGCATTTTCAAAAGCCAATTGTTTCCATTCTGCGGCGGGAAGCACCTCGAAGGAAAGTGTATCTAATAAAGATTGAGTAAAAGAGGCAGTTGGGCCATATTGGGCACAAGCAACCTTGAGTTCTTTTAGCTGTTTGAAAGGAATAGGAGTAAGCCCTCTCCAATAGTTTGTGTTGTTTTTCATCAGTTAACCTTATTTAGAGAGCTTGAACCCCATTCTCTGGGCAAAGATGATGGAAGATAAGTCATCCTTTTCCTTGATCCATCTCATTTACCTTTAAACTTCTGCATTCACGTTGGCTCTTGGCATCACCCATGTACCTACAACTAGACATCCTTTGAGTGTAGCGTGCATTCTTTTACAAAGGCTTTATCATTGCCATCCATAAACACAAGAGCTTCAGAGAGGAGAAAATAAACATCCCTCTGGGCCTGTTTCCTAGTTAAGGATGTCTCTGCATTGACTAGTTCACCTCTAGGATTTGCTGTTCATGTCCTTCTGTTTCTTATTGTCCACTTTAAAAAGAAGTTTCACTGATTAGCGTACTCTGCTGTGCATATTACTATGGGCCTCTAATGGATTCCCCCAAGCTTAGTAATTTCTTAACACTCAATAAAGTATTTTATTCAAGGAGATGTGAGCTCATAAAGTTTGAAGAGCTCACATGGGTTGGACTGAACACACGCAAGCAGGAAACTCACATAATGACATTTGTGTTTTAACAGTCATATTAACATACACATGCCTACTATGAACAAATCAGCACATATACTAGAACTAACAAATCTTCATACAATACCCTCAGATTAATAAATATACATGCATTTACTTAAGAAAAAACCCACAAAGACACACTGAAATATACTAGAATTATAATAATAGAATCAATGCAGAACAGACTACAAGTTCTGTCACATAGTATAACATATTAAGGCACAGAGTAGTTCATGTGTACTAGCACATACAAAAAAACAGACAAAGTGCATACAAGAATATACACACTGAGCTACAAGAATGTGGAGGTGTGTGGCAGAGACATTTTCTCTGCAGGTAGAGGAAATAGGTACCTAATTTAACTAATCCTTCTTAGGCTCCTCTACATTTCTCCCCTGAGGGTCCCTGTTATCTGTGGGCTTGAGTGACCCCTGAGCCCCGCCCTCTCCCTGTATGGGTGTATGTGTCTGGGTTCCCATAGCCTTTCCCTCTGTGTGTGCCTGACTCAGAAATATGTGATCATAACTACAGCAGTCACAGTACTGATTGACAGAAAATCAGTCCCTGGGCATGTCTCTAGAGAAGGATATTCTGACAGAACTTGAAGGGAACCTGTGGGTGCCCTGTACAGAATAGGACGCTTATAGCCCATGCACAAGGGGACATAGAGCAGGAAGGGAGGTGAGGTCTGGGGAGGCATGTTGAGACTAAGCATAAAATGTGTCTTATCTCCCTTTTCCTACTCTTGTATCAATATTCACAACTGCTAAATTAAACAGCCTTTGGAGAAAAAACCTGACTCTCAAATTAGCCTGTGGTGGACAAGGACAGACAGGAGCTGTGAATGAATAAAATGAATGAACTCAGAGAAGAAAGTCTCCGTTTGGATGAATGGAGAGAGGTGACTTGATCTAGGATTGGGCTACTGGTGGTAAGTTCATGTAGTATGTTGTCTGGAAATATATATATATATATATATATATATATATATATATATATATATATATATATATACACACACACACACATACAAAGATAATAAAGTTAGATCCTTTGCACAGCAGGGACTGTTATCCCGAGGAAGGAGGGAATACAGGAGGGTTATTGAAAGCAAGGGATAAAGTTTTTGATGAAGCCGATGATTTGAACAGAATTTGTCCTAGATGCACGAATTACCAATTACATGGGAAATTTGAGACAATTCAAGGGAAAAACGAAACAAGCTAAGTTTGAAATCATCCTATCATCAGAGGGAGATTGGGTGAGTGTTTCAGAAAGACGGGAGGAGATGCACTGATTCCCTGAGGGATGCTGAGAAGGAGAAGAATCCCCAGACACAACAGGAAGCCAGTAGTGAAGCTCCATTTGGACCTGCTCCTGGGTCTGAGTCCTGTGCTCTGCAGATCCTGAGGGATTCCTGCAGCCTAACCTCTTCCACTAGGGTACATTCATGTCTGGGTTAACTCTGACTTCTCCTCACTGTGTGCGTTGGTCTGGGTAGACTAGAGAAACCAATCCATAGACACACGTATATTGTGTATAAGAGATTTAATATAAAGGGCAATTGTACATTTAGAAAGCATCTTAACCCCAGTTAGGTCCAAGCCCATAAGTCCATTATTAGCCCATGTGTCAGATACCAATGTATAAATTCCTCTTCATACTTATGAAATACATGCAATGATCCAGAATGCAAGATGATCACAGGCCAGTGGGCAGAAAGTCTTTGGATCCAGTGGCATTGTAAGCTTTTCAGCGGAGACGGGTCTCTACATGGCTTCTCCAGAACCCAGGGCTGCATGGGGTAGGTCCATGTGGCTTCTATTCAGGGATGTCTCACAGAGAGTCACCCTTGTCAGTAGGGTGTCTCCCAGGGATTAGAGAGTCTCTCTTCCACCTCCAAGATGGAATACGGGATTTCCCAGAATTCTCAGAAGGCCATGCCCACGCAGAGGCTTCATTGGCTATGATCCAATTGACAGACTCCAACCCTTCCCTCTTTATCCTCTGAAGTCCCAAATTCACACCAGATTATGTAACTACCATACTGTGCATCTTTTGCACAGAAATACAAAACTGTGTCCTTGAAGTTCAGGTTGTCCATTTGAAGTTATAGTATGTCCTTACCATTGTCTTTGGAGATGGTAAATTGGCCCTTCGGAGAGTCCTACCAACACTATTCATGTATGAAACCCACTGCCGCCCCTTCTCTGGGGCTAGGCAGATCCAGTGTATATTATAAATACAGGCAATGAATGCAGAGACTGTACGGGAGAATATCAGAGAAGCCTCCGACTGCCTCAAGTCTCCCTCAGATGCCATAGCTCCACCTCACACTGGACACCTGCAAACACACAGACATCCTGATCCTGAAAATCATATTTACTGCCTCTCACTCATGCCCCCTCATGCACACTTTCTCTGCATCAAAGCATCTTTTGAAATTCCAAAAAGGAAAATTGAGCTCAATAGAGATTCCACTGTGACTTGATTTGTTCAGTCTTGAATGGGGGTACCTTGGAATTCCAGAGGTGGAGCAACTGTCCAAGAGCTTCAGAGTTGGGACTTGGATGGTTTTCCTCAGCAGGGGAGGGGTCTATTTGCATACCTTCTGCCTATATAGTCATAAGTAATGTTGAATGACTTCTAAGAGAGTCACTCCAAGAGTAGATAAGAATGTTCTAGATATCTTGGAAAGCCCTGCGTGTGG